>NW_008619889.1:42151-58633 GCF_000691845.1 Merops nubicus | reverse complement strand
TTCCCCTACCTTTGGTATTGAAAAGCAGGGTTGTGAAGATTGACAGGAGTAGCCTTAATTTGTAATTGATCCTAGCCTCCTGTTGTAAAGGAAAATATCAGGTTTTGTCAGTCTCGCACCAGAGGGGGGAACAAATGTGTGGATATGGGCTTAATTGGTTGCTTATATTTCAAAGTTGCTAAATTATACAGCAGTATCAGAGACAGCTGAATGCCATTTGGAGAAAAAGGGAAAAGGATTGGTTTACAGTTTGGTTGCATGTGTAATAGGATTTGTACAATTAAATATCTGATATCTGATTCTAGGAGAACACTCTTACTTCTGATGTCAGTTATTTTTCCAGCAGCCTTGACAAAATAACCTGAATAGGCTTACCAGTTTTCGAGCACAGGGAACTCAAATCTAACAAAGAAATATAAATTCCCTTTTCAGTAAGGTGAATTCAGTGTTGAAATGAGCTGCAGTTTGTCACTGTTTTCACTGCATTAGAAATATCCTGGTGTGGTATTTTCTTCTTTCCCATCTCCCACCACCTCTCTTCCCTCCCACAGAAGAAACTAATTGTGGAGCCAGAGAGTTTACTAGGCAAATGGATTCTGCATGGCTTTCCTGTTGACAGATTACTACTGAAGGTGCAAAAGGAAAATCAGGAGAAAGAGGAAAGTTGTACCCGGGTCTTATTTTCTGAGTCCAAGTCACAGAGTTAATAGGGGCTCCTATGTCTCAGCAATGGACATTTCACCTTGGGACTAGATTCTGTGTCCTCTCTAATTCCCCTCTACTGCTTTCTAATCTCTTGGAGTTTTTCAGTGGTCAATGACCAGGGTAATTCAGATGTAAAACGTTGTATCTGTTGCTGTAGACTCCATCACATCCATCTGGGGCATAACCTCACGTTCCTGTGTGCTGTGATGTGCGCACCAAATTCCCAAACCTGTGCTGGTGAAAGAATTTCTGTCTTAAGAACACTCATGGGGTTTTTATGTTAGAATTAAAAATGAGAAGCAGCAAATGAACATTACACCTGATTCTTTAAAAAGAGAAAGTAAAAAATCTTCATTAAGAGCTCATAAGATTGGCTTGTGTGTCCTTTCTGTGAGTTCCCAAACATCCTGATACCTCATCAAGTTTCTTTAAAAACTGTGGCTCTGAGGTAGCCTGTTAGGGGTCAGCAAGCAGCAGATACATCCCAGAAAAAAAAAATCCAGTTGAAATGAATATAAACAACCCCAAATACCGTATCTAATAGTATTGCTCTATACAAGGTTATAGCCTAAAAGAGGAAAGGTGGGAGTTTCTTGGTATCTTCCCTCCCTTAAAAAAATCATAAAAATGTACGTATGAACCTAAGTGAAAGGAAAATAGAGCGCACTAGATATTTACAAGGAACAAATAGTTAAATAAGTTGATGTTTGCTAAAGAGATGAGCAGAAATTAGTACAATTTTGGCACACAAGCAGCTTGTTCAGCCTCATCTGTTGCAACTTGAGCCTGCCAGGGTTGTTGCTGTGGAGTTGTTTCAAGTGTCAACAGATCCCAAACGGAGGGAAATTAGCTCTCATTTCCAAGTTATTTCTTAGAGAAAACCACTTAGGGTAGCACAGGGATCAGTCCTGTGTGTCCTGCGGCCACCTCTCCATCGGCACACGTTGACTGCAGGGATCTGAAATAGGGAGAGGGACATTTTTATCCAGAGGAAACGTTGAGGAGCATTATGGTCATTTAAATAAAATACTCCAGTTTAAAATGAAGGGTTATCCAAGTTACCTGTAAGAAGGAGTGTTGTAGGAATTGTGCTTGGTGGATTAGAACCACAGCTCAAGGACTGGTGAATTTATTTCAGTTGAGGCTTTTACTGCAAAAAGAAAGAAAAGGAACCATTCTCCTGGAGGGTTTAGTTGAAAATACATCCTGACAGAGTCGACTAGTGGGGCTGGCAGTGATCTAGTCCTGACCCAGACTGGTTGGAATGGTTATTGTTAATTATTGGTGGTGGTTGCAGAATGGCAGTGCCCTTGGGCGTGCAAACTCTGGGTAACAACTGAAAAACACCGTGAAAAATGCAAAAGGTGAGGTTGGAAATGAAGGCACAAGGAAGTGATGGGCTCAAGGTGATAAAATGAGTTACTGGCAGCGTCCCAGTGAAACTTTAGCCTGAGGGAAACAACCTTGTGTGACTCTTCAGCAATGGAAATGGCTCCACATCCTGTAAAAACAAACACGTGCCAAAAATATGCAGTGTTTTTAGTAGTAACTCTTCCTTCCTTAGGGAGCTTTACTCAAATGTGGCATATTTGCTTTTGAAATAAAATTATTGCTTTCCTGTTGTGATTTAAGTCAAATTACAACACATTGGTGCAGGCTTCACTGTTCTTGAGAAGTTTTTATTCTGCCTAAGAGTGCCATTTATGAATGTTTCCAATGAGAGAGCAGCCTGTGCAGGGTCCCTTCGGTGCATTTACCTGCACCTTGGGTTCTGTGGGTATGTTTTGGTCAGGGGGTTGGTTTGCTTTTCTCAAGGAATGGTCATTTAAAAAACAAAACAATTTTTTTAAAAATGCACTATTGAATTGTGAGGATTATGCCCATCCTTTTGCAATATTTAGGTACGGTTTGAATTCCTTCCCATTAAAAACATCTGTTGAAAGGCAGTTGTCTTTAAACCCCTCAGGGATCAGTAGTGATGTGTTTGGCTTTCTGTCCTTTTCTTTTTTTTTTCTTCAACAGTGTGAATCTTGTGATCAAAATGCATCCAGGGCTTTTTTTTTTTTTTTTTTCTTTACATCCTCCCTTGAAACACCAGGATCTGATCTCAGCTGTGGGGCTTCTGCTGGGGTCCCTGGGAGAGGCCTTATTCCCCTGCGGACCGACCACTGCGCCTGGTGCGTCACTGAGGCCGTCACTCCTCTCCAGTGGTGGTTTTATCAGACAGGAAAAAAGTCCAATTGTTTCCTCTACACCAGAGCCTTTAATCGTGGGATGAAAATGGGAGGAGTGTTTTTTTATCAGAGCGGGGTTTATGACTTCCTTTAGCAAACAGGCTCGGGGCCAGGCCGTGTTTGTCAGTGTATTTACCTAGTCGTAATTTATTTGGTGCCCATCAGTGTCCATTTTATGTAAGAAGATAGAACCAAAAAATGCCCACATAGAGAAATAGGTAAGCAAGCATCTCCATTTCATTTTACCAAGAAAATGAGGGTTGCCTTTGTTTTGGGGAGGGTCTGTTCCTCAGGGTGGGGAAAAAATACCTGTTTTTTTTAAAGTCTGCTAGAGACAAAGCTGATTCTGAGAGCTGTGTTGGGTTCTTGTCCTCAAGCCTCTTCCTCCTTTCTGATGATCCATGGAGATGCTTGGGTGAAAAAGTAGTTAGTTGATTCAAAATGATGAAAGTAGCAAGAAGTTTTATAGTGCTGTCCCACACTGCCCAGGGCAGTGGTGGAGTCCCCATCCCTGGAGGGGTTTCCAAGCCGTGGAGATGTGGTGCTGAGGGACATGGGTCAGTGGGGACCTGGCAGTGCTGGGGAAACGGTTGGACTCAATGGTCTGAAAGGCCTCTTCCAACCTAAAAGATTCTATAATTCCAAAATATGACAAGGTAAAAGTGCTGGCTTTAGAAAGAGACACTGATGAAGATATTACCATGTGAACATGTCTTTTTTTAAAAAAAAAAAAAAAGTCATTGGAAAAACACTATTATCAAATATTCTGCTATTTTTCCTGTCTATTTTGGTACCAGATATCTGTTACATAAAATGGTAAGCAATCAAAAAATGGATTTTCAGTTAAATCCCACCAAGTAATGGACAAACCCCTGCGTATAAACCATAAAAACTCTGTGTTTCAATATGTATCTTTAACACAGCCTTTTTTTCTAACAAACTTTCTTCTTTAGAAAACCATGCACAAAGTTCTGCAGTTTCAATTATCTGACAAACTGCAATTTTGTATACAATTATTGATACTATTTTGAGCTTGCTATGAAACATTGTTTTGTTGTCTCTTTATGGTCACATTCAGTAGACCTTGGTCTGTGTCTTACATCAGCTGTGCAGAGGTTCTGGTGGTGGCTGTTACAAAATCCAGGGGATGCAGGAAATACATGTTCATTATATACAACAGAAAATAGTTTAATACACTCCATTTTTCCATGTCTGTTTATTCACTTCTTCAGTTTTGCCTGAAAGCTCCTCTTAGAAGAATTGGGGTTTGATAGATTTCTTTTAATTAGTTTTTCCAAGGGAAGGAAACAATTCAGTTACTGTAACTGATCTATTGAGACCAAGTACCAACCTCAGCATTGTGGCCATTTGTCCTGTAAGAACTTATTAGGGCCAGTTAATGTGTTTTACTTTATGGCATCATGCAGGGAACTTCTAGGAGTAATGAGATGATGTCCCTTCTGTCATAAATTTATGAACAAAGCATTTGAAGTAGGATGAGAATTTGATATGAGTAAAAATGCGGGAGAAAAAATAGGAAAGAAAGAAAAATTCTAAAGGATAGTTGTATAAAGGGACTTAGTGATTTTATTATTTCATATTTACTACATTGCAACCAGTTACTGCTGTATCTTCTGAATGCTGTTAGCGGAAGTGTACAAAAGAAAATCAATAGTTTTTGACTCTGACTCTTTGCAGTATCAGAGCTTCTTAATCCTGATCACAGTTGAAACCTTCTGTTCCAAAGCAGGAGGAATGATACAATAGGAATTTAGGGAATTTCCCGAATTTAGGGAAACAGTGCATGAGATAAAAGTAAAAAAAAAAAAAATGTTTGAAAGGCGTGATCATCTTTCTGGAATCACTTAAGTAGTGATTTATGTGAAAAATACTATTTTAAACTATTTTAAATAGTAGTTAAAACTTAAAACTATTTAAAATACTGTTTGAAACTGTTTACTGGGTAAACAGTTTAATCTGAACACTTCAAGTCAAAATGAAACATATCGGTACCTCTGGGCTATTTTTTTCTTACGGCACACAGTTGAAATATTCAAGGTGTTTAGAGATCTGAATGTCCTAGCTCATGTTTTTTTTTGCAAAATAGTAACTTGCTATTTTCAGTTGTAGTAGGTCTCTGTTGATGAAATCAAAGATTTATTTACTTTTAAAAGCTATAAACCCCTTCAGAAGCCCATAAAAAGAGGACTTTATTTTCTCCTGCAGTGGTGTATATGAACCACTCTCTGATGCCCCAGATTCCTCAGTTGTCCCCCCAGCTGATTGCTAATGGCCAGGTCTATCTCATTCTCCACTTGCTGTTATCTATGCCCTAAATTTTCCTTTCCAGCAGGAGAGAACTCGTGAAATTTCCCACCCATGCCTGCTCCCAGAGTATCTCAGAGTAGTCTTGGATCACGATGTCTTGGGGATGAAACTGAACTGGATGGTGCACTCCAGTCCGTGTTGGGTGTTCAGGGTAAGGGAGAGGCCAGGTGGAACCTGTAGAGTACATAAAACGTGGGTGCTGGGCCCTCAGAGGCAGCTGGTTCACCCTCAGATGCCTCTCCTGCCTTCCGATGTAGAGGGAACCTCAACAGCGGTTCAGAAATCCCCTCACTTGACAGGCACTGCAACTGTGACTTTGTGAGCAGCTCAGCATGGCCAAGAAGAGACTAAACATGGCCACTGGCTGCTTCTTAGTGTTCATGCACCTTCATTTCACACATTTCAGCACTCTCTTCCTGAGGTAGGTTGTAGCAAGGGCGTGCTCGTTAGATATGCAGGAGGCAGCCGGGGGAATTGTTCTCTTCAGGTCATTCAGATAAGAGCAGCCAAGCTGGAGCAGATAACGTTCCTGTTCCACTTCCCTTTGTGGAGCGTATCCAATGGTATCGTTGGAATGTTACTGCCCGGAGCAGGAGGAAGCTGCGAATATGCCAATAACGTGCCACAGGAGGAAAAAAGGAGGAAAGAGGAAATCTAAACCAGAGAGGCCGGACAACATGGAAAATATTTGTAATAATTAGCTAACCAGTCAAGCATTTCAATCAGTAATTCTCAGGTGTGGTGTGTTGGACAGGGCTCCTTTTAGAAGACCAGACCAGCATCCTGGGGTGGGGATGGTGACAGAAGAGCACCACGGTCACACATTCCCGTCGCTCGTGATCTCGCCACAGTGATCAAAGCCACCGATGGGCATTTTCTTTTTGCACGGAGCAGAAAAAGGACTGCTTGAAATATTTTGCTTTGTTTTTAAGTTATTTTCGTTAGCTTTTAACTTTGTTCGAGGCAGACGGATAAATCAGCTGCCTTTCCTCGGCTATCGATCTGGAATTAAAATCGTATTGCGGCAGTTCTAATGCATCCTCTCGGCAGCATTTATTTAACCTCAGTCTCCCCCGCTCAGCCCCTGCAAAGTGTATTCCTGAGGATCGTTATTTTTTCTTTAAAGTGATGAAATGACTTGTGAGAAAGAAGAGACTTGTTTTGCATGTTGCTTGTTGCACTGTGCTTAAAAGCCCCAAGTAATAAAGCTGCTCCCTTATTGGCATTAAAACTAATTTGAATGTAATTACTCATTAAGGCAGCTCGGCACTGCTGAGCGTTCTGCTCCCACGGCTGCGTACAGATCAGTTTGTAATGACAGACAAGGCATTTTGAGGAAGAATGGGGGAAAAAAGGAAAGGAAATAACTAAGTCTTCTAAGTGCACTCTGCAGCTATCAGCAGCAGCCCCTTGCCACCAAGCTGGTATTTAATTGCAGCTTCCAGTGGGCGAGTTTTTGTGCCTGTTTGTTGCTTACCTTACTCACGTGAATTAACAAATCCTTTGTGCTTTTATTTGGTTCACAGTTTATCTTTCAGATGCCACAAGTTTTTTGTTGTTGGCCCGATCTACCTATAATGCTGTCAGAAGCACATTTTGGGGTTCGAGTCTTGTGTGAGGATAAAACAGGGTTTCTGCTTGTGCAGGGAGTCTTGGCAGCTCTCCCAGACTCTTCTTCATCTTGACGCCTGCAGGTTCTTCAAGTGCCGTGTGCGGATCGCTTCAGTAAAAGATGGATCTTTTTCATTATATAGGGAGACAAATACATGAGCATGTGGGATGTGTTTTAGATTAAGCAGATGAATTTTTAAAATTTATCAGGGGAATAATTTTCCGTAGAGAAATTTCAGCATTTTCTTTCACTTTAATTACTTTTCAAATATTTGTATTGCAGTTTAACTACTAGAATGACTTTTACAGATAGGTAGGACGCATCCTTTGCTTCGAGAACATGTAATTTGAAGCAGAGCACTCAACAATATTACCAAGACATATAAGAGGAACCGAAGTATTAATGTAAGGCTGGAAGATAGTGTGGTTTGCATTCTGAGTGCAAATATGTATCCCAGCTCTACAGACCACCACTGTCCTGGAGCACGGCCATCCAAGACCTTTCTGTGGAGCTTTGGTCTTTGTAAGTTCATGCAGTAGAAATGCACCTCCTGCAGCCTTCCTAGAATTAAAATGAGCAACTGGAACGTGGGCTGCAAGGGATTTCTTGGAGTACCAACTACCTGTTGTGCTGGAAATGAAGTGGTTTAACCTGCTTTTTAAAAAAATGGAGGTGCTTCTTTTCTTAAATAGTTTAAATAACCTGTGAAACAGAGGTCACCAAAATGCTTCAGCAGATGCTGCTTCAGAAGTTGCTACTTCAGAAGGCATGTGGCTGATGCAGCTGTAAAACACAGGTTTGCTTTTATAACAGCTTCCCTGCAGATTATTCCCCAAACAGTTTCATGGTTTTAAATAACATTATTAATGTAATTAGCTAATAGAAGGGTAGGAAATTAAAGCTCTCTGCAAGGGGAAAATATTCAATTGAAGTGTAAAGTGAAATTTGAAATGAACTGGGACTCAGTCAGGCATGAGCTCTGAGAATGATGCTGAAAACCATAGGCACCAAGGTGTTCTGCTCCTCGTTTCCTCAGTGGCAGTAGGATGTGGAAAGAGTAGAGGTGGGTGCAGTGATAAGTCTCCAGTCCAAGGGAACTCTTAAACCTGCTGTGGGTGCTCCTTGTCCCATCCTCCAGGTCACTGGTGAAAGTAGGAAGTCTTCTCTGGCCCAGAATCCAGCCCTGGGTAATGGTGCTCATCTCCTGGGCTGCTGGTAATCTTCATCCCATTCACCATGACTCTGGGAGCTTGCTGGGCCAGCCAGCTCTCCACAGGCCACACCATCCACCTGTCCAGTCCAGGTCTGGCTTTCCTAATTCCACCTCTGCATGCCTGGGTGCTGCTACTGTCTTATGTTTGGTCGGACATATTGGTCCCTGGTTTTGCTTCCTGTGCTGGACCTGGAGTTCAGCCAAGCTGCCTTCTTGCTGTACCCCTCTGTTCTCATAGGGAAATCGATCTTTCTGGGGGTGTGAGTGGTTTGTCCCTGAGGGTCAGCGAGCTCTCCTGATCTCAGTTGCCAGTATGGCCTACTGTCCATGGGATTGCACAGGTCTTGTGTCCATGCTCAAGTTTCTTCTGTAATTCTGCATCTTCTTGATGCTGGATGTCTTTTTTTAGTTTCCTCAGGGTCTTAAATTCTTCCATCCAAGGGTTATTTCAGCTAAGGATGCCACTGACTATCAAACCTCTGAACAAATGTTCCTGATTTACAAATAGCAAATGTAGCAGAGCACCTCTCCTGCTGGGTCATCGAGCGTCAGTGTCAAGAAGTTGTCTACAACACACTTCGATGTTCACTGCTTTGAGAAATGGTGACGTTGTAGGTTGGAGTAAGCTTGTAGTTGTAACTCTAAGTGCTGATTACTTGAGGTAGAAGCTTTTCTGTCCCAAGATGCTGCTGTTGCTCCATGGAGTATTGCACTGTACCATGAGACACAGTGTGGAGTTGTATGGTGGCACACGCTGTAGCGAGTAGTCTGCAATAACACGGTTGTAGGGCGTAGGGGCCCTGTCTGAGCCCATCAGAAGAGCTAAAATGTGGTGCATTTCTGTAGGAGATCTAATTACAGGAACAGAACAGTAGTGTAGATTTTGCAATGAGTGTGAAATTAATGGTGTGGTCTATTTATCAGGAGGGGGTTGCTGGAAAATAATTAATTGTGGTTTGGGGCGATTACAGGGTGGAAAGGGTAATTAAGATGATGTTCCTGAGTACTTGTCTTTCTGTGATCTATATTTTCAGTACCAAAATATGCATGTTCCTGGCTTTAGGAGTCTTGCAGAGTGCTGTAAAGATAGAGGTATTGAAGTAAGAAGCCTTGACTTTAGCATGAAAGCAAGAAGAAACCCACCATTGCCCTGAAATTAAACTGGTGGTTGTATTTACACCAGCATTTGTTGGGGGAGTGAAAGTTTCCCAGTTGACAGGATGGGCAGTATCTGAAAAAGAGGAGAAAAAAGAGGAACTGGGCCTCACTTGTGGAGGTTGTCAGTCCCCAGAAGTTCACCCTTGTTTCTGTGGTGGACTGTACAGCAGTGGTTGATACGCCACAACGAGGTGTGTTGTAGTTCTGCCCACACACTTCTGTTACACTGTGCAGATCTGTTCTTCCACCATTGTCAGGAGTTGCCTGAGCAACAGGAATGAAAAACTCTCGTTCTGCCAATTCAAGTACGTGTGAGATGATGCTTTGGTTGACAAGGTTCTTTTAGAGTTTAAAATCAGGTGGTTGATGACAATGGACTTCTCAGTGCAGCCAAGAAGGTTTGGTTGCTCTGATAACGTTTTCTTGTTTAGTCAGGGGTTTTGCGTGGGGTTTGCTTCACGTCCGTCAAGCCACAAGTCCACGTAATCTGGAGCTACATTAGGCAAGATGCTGCAGCTCTCAACAAACTCTGTGCTAGTCCTGAGCTCCTTTCTGGGCAAAATCTGAGCCATTTTAGTTAGTTTCCATAATTAATAAGCGAAAAATGTATTTGGCAGCATAGATTCCCATGTGGAAAATGTCATCAGGTGGCTTAAGCTTGGTAAATAGTTAAGAATCCAGAACAATTCAGGGTATCTTGAGCTTCAGGGTTTTGGTACTAATTGTGCTTCCTGTAACACTCTGTAGTAATTGGGGTCCAGCTGCTCCGAATATTACTGTTAGATTTACTGGATGGATTGCTTTAATAGGATTTGGAGAGCAGCGATTTGTACGTTGCCGCTTGTGCTGTTACCTCGCCAACCTTTTAATGCACTAATCCCAGCCGTTTATCCTGGCTTTAAAGCAGTAACACAGGGAGACAGGCAGGACTTGCCACAAGAAAAAGTTTGTGAAGTCTTTGCAGGACACGAAGCAGGGCTCCAGGAGGCAGTGACCACAGGCGTTGGCTCCGGCATTTAGCTGCACACCCTGCTGCATGAGTTTGCACTTCTTACACGGACTTCCTGTAGTCACCTGTCGTTGTTTAATGACTGAGAGTGGTATCAATTAATGCTATGTGTTAATGGAATAATGCAGGGACTTGGGGCTGGATGTGGTTCTAAATAAATAATGCAAATTGGGGTTTTTTCATTGGTAAACGTTTGGTATTACACCTGGGTTACAAAGAAATGAAAACGTTGTTTGCCGCTGGTACGTCCTCCGAGGAGGTCATGAATTTGATACATTTTATCCTCAGTTTTCACCCTTCCCCTCCCCCTGCCACTTCCATTCCAGTGGAGACCTGGTCTGCTTGCTTGACAGTGACGTGTCCTTTGATAGCTCCCATAGTTTCAGTAGTTACCTTGGCCCGCATGTCAGCCTTCAGTTTAATGGCCTTTTTTGTGTGTGTTCATTTTCTTTTGTTTCCCATCGTGGTTTTGTTTATTTCTTTTGTGTTTTTTTTTTTTCTGTTTTCTTCTTTTTTTTAAACCGTGGTGATGTTTGCCCTTCATATTCCCCAATGTTTGCACATGACAAGATGTTGCCATCCCAACATTACCTCACACTTCACTGACCAGTGCCACTAATGACCATCTAGCACCAGCTACAACAGGACCATTGCCTTCAGCCCCGCGGGACGTCGTGGCCACCCTCGTCTCCACTCGCTTCATCAGACTGACTTGGCGGACACCTGTTTCGGACCCTCAAGGAGACAACCTCACCTATTCAATCTTCTACACCAAGGAAGGTATTAACAGGTAAAGATATCAACGTGTACGATGGGTCGTGCTTTTCCATGGCTCTTCTTCATGCTAGCTTTGCTTAGAAGGGCTATCAACTGTAGATCTTTGCAGCCTGTTGAGACTGAGCGTCAGAGCCCAAGGGGTTTTGTTCCCTCCCCTCCTGCACCCTGATTAGAAGGAGCGCATTTCCATTTGCTTCGTTGCAGCATATTCATACCCTTATGAGCAATGCTTGGTCTTCTGTTTGACCCCAAGCAGTTGCTACCCACTTTTAGCAGAGTGTTTAGCAACTAAGAGCAGGCATAGGCTGTGACCCCTCTTGAGGAGTGCTGACACTGCTAGAAATGCCATCCATGGTGGGCATGGAACCATCTCTGGACAAACCTTGTGCTGTTGAGAGCCAGCACTCTGTGCTTTAAAACCCCATAAACAGAGTCTGAGTCTAGAGAGAACCGTGTGGTAGGTGTCAGTTCAGTGTCGTGGAAGGTGGTGGTTAAACATTGATTCTCTCCGAGTGAACCCTGTAACTAGAGACTTCATCAACGTGAAGCACTCTGAGTTTTGGACCTACTATCTCAAAGGTTTAGCTCAGTCCACCCATTTTTAATTCCTGATGGGATCTACTGCTCAGAATGACAGTTTCCAATTGTGGTAAGTTTGAAGAAGTTAGAGAAGTTGAAGTAATTTTGAGTGATGCTTAATTACTTGCAAATTAGCTCACCTATCGGATTTAGTACTCAAGAGAAAATTACCTGTCTACATACTGACTAGAGCATGAGAGTCAAAGTTAAAGTCACTCAAAGAGAAGAAGTGGATGTAGAATGCACAGGTACTGATGGGGAGCTGCCGCTCTCAGTTCTGTGGATAGACATCTTCACAGAATCATCACAGAATGGTTTGGGTGGGAAGGGACCTTTCAAGGTCACCTGCACTGAACAAGGACATCTGCACCTAGAGCAGGTTGCTCAGAGCCCCGGCCAACCTCACCTGGAATGGTTCCAGGGATCGGGCATCGACCACCTCTCTGGGCAACCTGGGACAGGGGCTCACCACCCTCAGTGTCAAAAATCTGCTGGAGATGGCTTCATGCCTCTCAAGTACTGCTTTTGAGGAAACAAAATGCATCCCCTTCCACTATATACCAGGCTATAGATATCTAGAACATACTCCTCTTAGGCCAAAAGCACGTGCAGGACAAAGGGTAAGAGGAATGTTCTAACTCATGGTGAATACATGAAGAAATCCTAGGACAACCTGCCAAGCAAAAAAAAACAGGTGAGTGTGTCACACACACCTAAACAGCTGGAAATGAGAAAATTTGAAGTCAAGCTTGGCTGTGCCACCCTCCTTTCTTCCCCAGTATTATAAAACCCTGCTGAAGTGATCGTTTTGTACTCCTTGAATTAGACATGGTCATGGATCTTTGCTGTGGGTTTAAGTGCACCATCTCCTCACGCTGTTACAGCCTTTGCCCACATGGACCTTTTTCTTTGCATGCATTACCAGATCCTTTTAGTGACCCAAGTGTTGTCTCCTCCTCATCTGTGTCTAAGGAGTGATTGAACTGGGGATTTGAGTAATTTACCTTTCAAATCAGGCTTGTGAAAAATGAAAAAAACACCTCTAAGATGGAATGGGTTAGGGAGATATTCTGACATCTCCAAACTGTCTCAGAAGGGCTGTGGAGAGTCCTCTTCATACTGTGAACAGCACTTCAGTCTCTGTGCAGTGCACGAGGAGCGCGGTTCCTGACGTACCGGCTGCCTCAGCCACTGCTGATTTACCTTCCTTTTATTTTCCTCTGCTCAAGGAATGTCATTTCCCCCCCCCCCATAATTATGGGGCACTCCTGCGAAAGGCTCTTCCTGTGCCTCACTATTGGCTTTATGCCACCAGCTGCTTCAGGTGCCCTCTGCCCCCAGAGAAATTACATATACCTTTTAAACTTGCAGAAAAATGTCAGCCCCTAAGTTGAATGCTAGACGAGACTCATAAGCAGCAGCAAAAAAGGAATTACAGCAAAAATACAAACGCTGCCCAAGTTGTAGTAGGTGCTTTTATTGCTTCTGAAATAATTCAAGTTTGGTTTGATGGTTTATCTTCCTTACAGATTGTTTAATTACATGTTTTTTCCACATTGAATGGTTGGACTTGATGATCTTGAAGGTCTCTTCCAACCAAAACGATTGTATGATTGAAGACAGTTCTTCTGAAAAGTGTATGAAAATTCAAATGGGATTCAAATTCAGATGTGTTGGGGAGGCAAAGCCGGGGCAGATTGAGTCTGGGAAGCTTTAGACCAGACCAGCACTGAGGCAGAAGAGCTCCAACCTTTCAAGGTCTGGACAGAACTTAAAGCGGTAGCTGGCCCATGGCTGGTGCAAGATGGTAAATTAACCTGTGTGAAGTGTTCAAATAATATTAAGCCCCGGGTTGAACGTGGCCTGCTTCAAGGAGAGAAAATGGGCTTTAATTGGGTGTAATGGTGCCGTGAGTGTCTGAGCTCCGCGCCAGGCTCTGCGGCTGGCAGCGCTGTCTCGGGCAGTAATGCCATGGACGTGTTGCCTGAGGTGGACGTGTAGATTCAGGCTTCCCCTTTCCAGATCAGTGCTTGTCACTGGTTCTGAGGCGCAGGCTTAGCCCCTTGATAGCTATTACAGACCTTCACTCCAGTTTACAAAGCTCTTTAATTGGGGATTAAACTGGAATGAGTTACAACAGTCATAATGTTCTGTAGAGTACTACAGTTATTCATACAGACCATCTGGTTTGTTACCTATTAAGCCCCACCTAAAGACATCTGAGCTGGGAGAAGGTGCTCAAGGCTCCCTACAAAAGGGCATAAACGAGAGATTCATGGAGCACTTAATTAGATTAATCTCAACGTATTTTTACCATACTGTTGCGAGGGAAGGCGCAGTTCCTACTTACTACTGAAAATTGCAGCACTTCAACATGTCTGTTTATTTTTTGATAAATGTTGTCTTTCCATTAAAATAATCCTGATTTTTCTTGTAATTTTAAATAATAACCTTGGAGTGCCAGTTATTCCTTTTTCCTAGATAAAATCAGTGAGCACATTTACACTGGAGGCAGAAAATGCATTTTGCATGTCAGTGGGGGCGGGATGCTATTCCACAGCTGTGAATCAGCTGGCACTGACTCGGAGTTTTCAGAGACCACCGTCTTTCAGACACATCTTAAAGGAAATTACCCATTGGAAAATGTGGTTTTGGGCAAACATTTTGTGCTAGCTATAACTGAGTTAGTGAGGCAAAATATTTTTCTTTTTCCTGTCTCCCCAGTTTCATTCTGTGGTCGGTCTTGCAATAGTTCTTGGGCATGTCTCGTTTCTCTTTCGGCTCCTTTCTCACAAAAAAGACTTTATAAACATTAAAAGAAGAAAAAATCTTTCACAGACATTTTAAATTCAAGTATGCTGTAATGGCGCTGCTCATTTAACAATGGAAATGAATAAAACTCTGAAATGAGGCCGGTTTTGCAATGGCGTTTTAGCTCAGCTTTCATGAAGGAGAATATCCTGGAAATATTTAACTAGATCTTCAGTTGCAGTATTGTTTCCCTTTGTATGGATACAGTGGAACAGTGCACAAATCAACACCGATTTCAAAATGTTTCAACTAAGTTATGCTGTATCAACTCTACCAGTTGAGTTAAAAAGAAACAAATGAAATATGGGGATTTGGGAATCATGTTTCCATATATAAACTAAAGAGAATGACTGGAAGGTAGGAATAGGGAGACTGGGATAATCTTGCCTGGGCTTCTGCATTAAAAATTATTTAATAGCAGCTAATCCTGGGGATGAGAATCGTCTGCCCTCTACTGTAGAGCTAAACGAAGTCCGGCAGACAAAAGGGAAAGGATTGTATCCAAAGCAGCCGCCTTTTCCCTTCATTTTCTCACGGGGAAGGTTTGGATTGCTCCTGCTGTGATCCTGCCATCAGCTGTATTTTGGGGGCGTGGGTGGCTCCTCCACGGGCAGAACGATGTGCAGGTGACCCTGCCCAAAGGGAACTCTGTGGTGCTTGCCATGACAACAGCAGCACCTTGCAAATCCAGGCTGCACTTTGCTGATGATTAAACTTTAACTCTTCCCCTTGATCCTGAGCTTGATAACCGATGATCAAGGGTCCTGCGCTGCATTCGGCACAGACTGGAAAATCTACCCTTTTATTTCAGTGCATATTTAAAGAGAAGTTACAGAGTTAGTTGATTGTCAGCAGCAATTCTGGCATGTTACTGTTCTATTGTGTAGTCAGGGCAGTATTAATAACATCATCAACACATCAGACACCTTCAGACAGGATACATCTTAGCAGCAACGATTCCTTTCTTCACCCTTCCAAAACCCCTTTACTAATCGGTGATTGTTTCTGTGCTCAAACCTTCTGTTTCCTGAAGGGAACGTGTTGAAAATACCAGTCGTCCTGGAGAGACACAAGTGATGATCCAAAACCTGATGCCAGAAACCGTTTATGTCTTTCGGGTGGTGGCTCAGAACAAGCATGGCCCCGGAGAGAGCTCGGTGCCGCTGAAGGTGGCAACTCAGCCGGAGGGTAAGCTGTAATGCTGGGAGTCTGCCTCACTTTGGGATCGACTTCTCTGTTCCTTGTTTTCCCCATTTGTCTCCATTCCCAGAACAAGTGCTAGCCCTCAGTGCTGCACTTGCAGACTGTGGTTTCAAAATGGTTTTCTGGGTTCATGTGCTCCTATGATTTATTCTCACCACTAGAGAAGAATTGATAAGAGAAATACTTCTAAATTGTCATTACCTAAAGGAAAAAAAAAGGAGAACTTTAAGAAATGCAAAGTCTGTCCTTTGTTAGGATCGTTCAGGACAAAAGGGATCTGACCCAGGGAGAAGTTCTCTGCAGGAACGAATTAGAGCACAGAAACCATTCCAGGGAAACAGAACGAAGCCAACTGTGACCACTTCTCTGGTGGGACTTGAAAACACGCACATGAAATGCTGAAATGTGAAAAAATACCCATCTTTTAACTGGAGTGGTGAATAGCTGATGCTAAAATAACTGGCTGTGGAAAATGTTGGTGGTTGGGCTTGGTGACTAGCAGCTTCCCGCTTCCATTTCAGTCCAGCTTCCTGGTCCGGCGCCCAACATCCGCGCGTACGCCAGCTCCCCCACCTCCGTCACAGTGAGCTGGGAAACGCCGCTCTCTGGCAATGGGGAGATCCAGAACTACAAACTCTACTACATGGAGAAGGGGCAGGACACGGAGCAGGTACGGAGCCGGGCTCCTCCCAGCCTTTCGTCTTTTGTTGTATGCTTTTACCTTCAGTTTCTAGAAAGATCTCATGAAGTGTTCCTTAATCTGAACTGCTCTTACTTCTGGCATTCTCTGATCCAGAGGTTGATACTTGGAGACTGCTGAGTGTCTTGGTCATTAAATTTCCTTAGGATTCTC
>NW_008619889.1:0-42120 GCF_000691845.1 Merops nubicus | reverse complement strand
ATGTTTTTCAGCAGGAGTGTTGACTGCCACTCAAGAATAATCCCAACTTCAGGAGGATTAATCCCAGTCATTTCATTTCCATTATGACTGCATACAGTTCCACCTTTAAAAAGCTAAGGGAAGAATATTTTTGTTAGCTTTTATAGGAATTTTTACATGAGATTTTTGAATTAATTGTACTCATTGAGCGTTGTACTCCTCAGGTAAAATTGCCGTTTCTGCTTCTGCATCCCACTGTACAAAACAGAGTAACAGTTTTTACTCGTAGGCCAGTTTGCCAGTTCCCTTTTCATTGACAGAAGCAGTGTCCGTGTTGAGATTTGAAGGGGGGCGGTTGAATCTTCTCTTGCAAGCCCACCGTCAGCACCTGTGTACAGCATCTGTCTGTCTATAGACGGTGGCTTTGATCTGCAGGGGCTACAGAAAGATGTGATCCCTGCTTTTGACTTGGAGCAGCATCAAATCCTTCAGGCACTGGCTGTAGTGGCAGCCCTGGTTCTGACCTTGACTGGGATTTGTGTTTCGTTACGGACAGGATGTTGACGTAGGAGGACTCTCCTACACCATTAGTGGATTAAAGAAGTACACAGAGTACAGTTTCCGAGTGGTGGCTTACAATAAACACGGGCCCGGCGTCTCGACCCAAGATGTGGTTGTACGAACGTTGTCAGATGGTAAGATGCTTCATTCTGATTGTTTTAATTATTATTATTTTTTCCCAGGAATTACCTGTTCATTTCCTTTAAGTGAATTTTTAACCAGGCTTCTGTGGCTTTTGTTCATTGTTGCCCTGTTTTATGAATAATGTTGTCGTTGTGTATGGCCGTACATGGTGAAAGTTCCCCCGGAGGCTTCCCAAACTGGGTGAAGGAAAATTGCTGTACCTGAAAAAGTCTCTGGTATTCTGGTGGTGGAACAAGTGTCCTTCATTTCAGCATCAGGAATTTTTCATGGCTTAGTGAGTCTGTTGCAGAGTATTAAAAGCAGACAGAAAACCGGCGATGCTGAACGCAACTACTCCAAATGGTCTTTTAGGTTCCCTAATATTTCTATGTATGAGCAGACTTGGTTTTGGAGTGGTTTTATTTTAATTGTGGGAAGAGTTCCATGTCTTTATTTGGACTCCAGCACAGATACTATTAAATAATTGCATATAATAATGAAAGCACGGAGTGGTATGATCCATAAGGCAAACAGAGGGATACCTTGAGCAAATATAGTCCTGGGGACAATAGTGAAATAATCAGAGTTGATGTTAACTTTTATTTTTTATAGAGAAGTTTATTTTTATATATCTGTTCAGACCAAAAGTGAGCCTAGCCTGGGTTCTTCTCTCCAGGAATGACCAAAAGCAGAACAGTCGAGCATAGAAGAATATTGTCCCAAATCCTCCCTGTGTCCAGAAGTTTCTTTCAGGGGGGGGGGAATTTCTTGACTCTGTAGTAGTCTCTGAAAACCAGCCATGCAACCAGTTGTTGCCTACAGCTGCACTGCTCGAGGTGAAGAATCGGTGTCCCTCAGCCCTCTGCTGTATCCTCCCTCCTTCCTCTCTTTTCCAGACTTGGAAGTCACAGAAATCTTTACCCATTTCTTTTGTGGGAGCTGTTTCAATCTTCAGGGCCCTTTTCTGAACTTTTTTTAAGGTTTCTGTTCTCCTACATGCTTTTAAAAGGAGGTAGAGGGGACTAAAATTGTATCCAAGGTGCAGGTGTGTGAGGAGTAGCATTTGACTGACTTTTTTTGCTCATTCTAAGCACTGAGGTGACAGTTTTGGGGTAGACCTATCTTGTTGCAACTGCTCTGCTTAAAGCCATTGTTTTGCATGTAGAGGTAGGATCATTTTCCCCATATCTCTAACTTTATCTACCAAAATCTACCTATCTAAATTTATTAATTTCATCTGTCATTTTAATATCCAGACAGAAAGTGTCGTAAGGTCTTTCTGCAGTTCTTCACCGTTGGACCTTTCCATTAGTGATTTGTCACCTTGCTGCTTGTGCCCCTTTCATCCCTTGTGAATGTGTGGAGCAGCAGGGGTCTGGGCAGATACCACAGTGGGCTCCATAGGGCCATCTCCCACCACAGATGGTCCTACCTTCACTTTCCTTTCTTCTCACCAGCTATTTGCTCAGGCAAGGACTTCTATCCCCTCATCACTGTCTCTTCAGAGCTCTCCAGCAGGTTTGCAATGCGGGATTTCCCTTGAAAAAGTGACAAATGTATGTTATTTCTTACTCCATCTATCTATGGATTTCATGCTTTGTTGTAGCTTCAGTTCACTTGCCTAGCGCAGGTTTCTGAGGTACTACTAGAAGTTTCTCAAATGAAACCCCTTCTAAATACTGGCATCCAAGTGGTCATCTCCCAGGATCAAGGCGACGTGTGAGAAGTTGCGTGTGAGCCGTGAGAAATCAGGTTCCTTGAGAAGTCCTGAATGAGCAGCACGTGAGCCTGGCAGCGTGCTGCCGTCCGTTACGTTGGGCTCCATAATCCCTCGTATTGGCACTGCAGACTGAGAGACCCTCTCAAGTGCGTTCCGAAGGGGTTCTGTCACACCCTGCATTTGCTAACTACAGCTTCTCTAAAGGGCTTCCAGCTCCTTATTTGTTTGAAGAAGAATTTATTATTAGTTGTAATGTTATTTTCAAGTTTTCCTTAAGTTCTTCCTGGCCCAACTTAATGTTTTCACATGTAACCTATAGAAATCTATTTTCTCAAGCTTTCAGTTGTCATCTTGCTTCTTCCAGTCCCATAAGCCTGTTGCTCAGCTGTGCTGTTCTCCCCCTTCAGTCGCAAATCTTCCCAGATGAACAATGCACCTTTTCTTCGTGTTTTTTTTCTGATTGTGCTGTCTGTGAGCAATCTCCGTGTTCCCTGCAGGGATTTCTGTCTAAGCTTCTTTTAGCTCCCCTTTAAGAAGCTTCCACGTTTTTCTGTAGGTTTTTTGCTCCTAATCTGTTACGGAGGATTGTTGCAGGGATGCTCCTCAGGTATTACCGTTTGAAGCAAGGTTTAAGCTCCTGAGGATTTCTTCTCCTGGTCTTCCTGAGCCATAGCAAGCAATCCTGTCTTACAGCTAGACATGTTTCCCTTGCCAACCACTCCCTGAAGCCTGTCTGGATCATCAGCACATTGTGGTGGTTCTGCCTGGGTGGTTGCTGTGCAGCAGACCAGAGGAAGCTCTGCCTTTGCTATTGACCTCAGAATATCAGCACCTAGGAAATCCCTTTTACTCACTGGCCTGGTGAAATCCTTACTCTGGTCTGAGTCTAAGCTTACTTGGACATAAAATGAGCTATGTGCATGGTGAGATAGGTGTGTATGGATGTATTGACATGCAAGTGTCCTCTCCTGTGTCCTACTGATGGCCTTTCTCTCACCAGGTTGGCAGTATGTGCAGTAATTATTAATCACACCTAGTGAAACTCATGACTTTTTTTCAGGTTGCTCTGAGAGTAGCCACCAACTGCAAAAACCAGCAAAAACCACACAGCTTCATTCCATTCCATCTTCTCCTTCTAACCTGCGTGGCTTTTTAAAGGACACAGCACTTGCTGCCTAGGTCTGGTGATTTCAGACTCAGTTTGGTTGGGAAGAGAGAGAAAAAACAAACCCTTGTTGTCTCTGTTTCCGTGGTGAGGTAGAGGGAGGAGGGATGTTTAGTTAACCACGGGGATTCCCTTGGGCTCAGGGTCTCGCTTTACATAGTGTCTTAAACCAGAGTGGCTTGCGCTTTCATAATGAATGACAGCAGAGAGCAGTTGTGTGTGGAAATACGGTATTTGATGCACTATAAGGAAATTTTGAAGTTTTAATTTCATTACTGTTTCTAGTCCCCAGTGCTCCACCACAGAACCTAACCCTGGAGGTACGGAATTCCAAGGTAAGATCTGGGTAATTTCCTGTTTGTAATGGGTAGATAACAGGTTGGTAGGTCTCAGACGGACAAAATTTAGAGCTGCTTTGGGTCTTTTTTTCTACCAAGCTGCTTTTCAGCTACTTCTGTATGAGTTGCTCAACAGGAGAATATCTTTCTATGATTCCATGATCTGGACGTGGGGCTGGAGGCACTAGAGACTCCAGTCCAGATCAGGGTTGTACCTATTGGAATTCAGTGAAGACGGTGGCAATGCACCAGGGCATTGGGTGCTAATGCTGAGGAAGGTGTAGTCAGGCACAAAAGCCTGAAGCAGCATTCCTGCTGATTAACCCCTGTTTACAGCGTGTGCACACAGGTGCACGCTTGTAGCGTCCTCGTGCTGTAAAAGAAAAAGTTACTCATTTGGTCATTGTGACTTCAGTGGTTATGACTGGGGAAGTTTTCTGAAGCCTTTTCTAAAAGCTGTTCTCCAAATACCTTCTTCTACTGCCTGTATGATTAAAAATAAATAACTTCATGCACATAAACTACAGCTCAGATAACTTGAACCCTTTAGAGGAAATGACAGTTCTCAAAAATTGATCCTCAAGTAAACTGCATCTTAAGATAACTGTATCTTAAGAAGTCAGGCTGAGGGAGTTGGAACTATTCAGCCTGGAGAAGAGAAGACGCTGGGGGGAACCTTATAGTGACCTTCCAGTACCTGAAGGGGCCTACGTGAAGGCAGGGGAAGGTCTATTCAAAAGGTTTGTAATGACAGGAGAGGGAGTGACGGTTTTAAACTAGGAAAGGAGAGATTTAGACTGGACATTAGAAAAAAGTTCTTTAACGTAAGGGTGTTAGATCACTGGAATGGGCTGCCCAGAGAGGTGGTAGAGGCCCCATCCCTGGAATCATTCAGCGTCAGGCTGGATGGGGCTCTGAGCAACCTGACCTAGGTAGAGATGTCCCTATTTATGTAGAGATTTTGGACCAGATGACCTCCAGAAGTCCCTTCCAGCCCAAAACATTCTATGATTCTGTAACATGAAGGAAATGACAGGGAAGCCCAAGGGGAGGTTTGTGAAGTTGGAACTGGGAGGTCTGATAGGCTTGAAGTGCTCTGAGGTGAACCTCTATAGGCGCAGGTGTGACCTGGGCTGCTCCTGAGTCACAGGCTTGACACTTCTTAAGTATTTTCAGAACACTTGTTTTTCTCTCTTGTGTTCGGTGAGGTATTAGCACTACAGTAGTTTCTGTGGCTGCGTGGCAGGTAATGACTTTGTGCTGACCTTGTCCCTTCCACAGAGCATCATGTTGCACTGGCAGCCTCCTCCTGCAGGGACCCACAGCGGACAAATCACCGGCTACAAAATCCGCTACCGCAAAGTGTCGCGCAAGAGTGACGTGACGGAGAGCGTCGGCGGGCCCCAGCTTTTCCAGCTCATAGAGGGTGAGCTCTTGCTGGCGCCTGGCACTGGTGCCAGGACGGGGCTTGGGGATGAAACTAGGTGGGGTGATTTGCACACGTGCCTGAGGGAAGTCGTGAAATGTCCACAGGACTCGGAGCTGGGCTTCTTGGTGAGCATCCCAACAAATGGTGCAAATCATCCCACCTAGTCTCACTGACATCAACGTTTTCCCTCCTTTCTGGCATGAATGGAGTATCCCTCCTCTGTATTTTGTACACTTAAAAAAATTCCAATCTGGTCCGTTACTATAAGTTAGATATTGTTAGCAGAACTAGAATTTTGTTAAGCAAAAATGAACAGAATATGGGAACAGGAGCGAGATGACATTTGGTTCACTTTTTAAATCTCTGTGAATGAACAGTTGGTTGAAAGAGAAGAAATTGTGCCTCTCAAAAAGTACATATTTGTTTTCTAAACAAGATGTTCTGGTTTGTTCTCAGAAACTCCAGCTGTGACTCAGGAAGTTTCAGTTCTCTCACAGAGTAGGAGTTGATACGTGCCTGTAACTGGAGCATGGTTTTGCCAGCAACAAAGCCTGTATAGGAAGTTCCATATCTCAGATCTTGAGAGCATTTCCATACTGCTTTGGTTATCGATGATACACTTACAAACAGGAGATGCACGGCTTCGTCCCTTGCTGTCCATACTCTCCACCAAGGTTTAGTTATGGATAGGGGTGGTAACAACCAGAGATTCAAGCTGGCAGATGGCCCCCAGTCTCTCCCAGTGGCACACGGGGACAGTCTGCAACATGTCACAGCCCTGAGTGCCTCTGGTCACAGTTTGGCTGTTAGACCCTAACTGGGGTCGGGTTCCTTGGTGGATCTGCTCTGGGGGCCGTGGGGTTTCCAGCCTGACCTTGTGTGATGCTCCAGTGGCAGCGTCGGGGTGAAAGGCTTTTCACCCCTCGGTTATACCTGCATTTTAATAAGGAGCTGTGCTTCCAGCTGGAATTCCAGGGTCTTGGCTGCTCTTTGTCTCTTAGGTCTGGAGCGTGGCACGGAGTACAGCTTCCGCGTGGCGGCCCTGACTGTGAACGGCACCGGGCCAGCCACCGACTGGGTGTCGGCAGAAACCTTTGAGAGCGACCTGGATGGTAAGACCCAGAGTGTGGCCCTGTTTGTCATGTCAGAAACATCAGAGTTGGTGAACAGGGCACAGTGCGAGTGCCTTTTCCAGAGGCACACAGGATTTTGTACCATTGGTGTTACTGTATTCTCATTGTACAGTGTGCTTTATATATCATTAAGTGAAGTTAATGTCTGTTTTGACACAAAATTTTGACCAAGTCAGTAAGTGGATTGACACTGAACCTTGCTTCTATGCCTTCTGGTACTGTATGTTGGTGTTGTGTTTTTTTCTGCTAAGAACTACCCAATTATGAATTACAGTGTCAGTGTTTCAGTATTTAAATGAGTTATATTAGAAGCTTTATATAATAATGGATCGATTTTTATATTTTAATAAAATTCACCTTGATAGTTATGCAAGGGTTTACATGGAAGAGAGGCAGGAGATACATGGGTGGGCTGACTGACCAGGTGTGGTCCTGTGGCTGCAGCTTGGGGGGCTCGGTGCCTGCACTCTGGCCCCAGACTTGGAGCTGTCATCTTTAATGTGACAGAAATGCCACAGAGGGAAAGAAATGGCGGAAAACGTTGTCACCCACAGACCTGTGCAACCTTACCACTGTGTGTTCCACTGGTCTCTTAAAATATTTTTCCTTAATTTTTTTGGGCTTAGACTTTTTCTAAAGAACATTTGACCCCCAGTAATTGTTGTTTTGTCGCTTTAAAAGAGAACAGAGATTGACTCCACTTTCAGTACCGATAAACTAGTGTAGAGCATAGCTTCCATCAAAAATGAAGTCTTCTCCACCAAACCCATATATTCATGATATGTGTATACAGAACTATGTTAACATCTAGTTTTTCCAGTGTAGAGTTTAACAATAAAAGTAAAACATATTCTGTCAAGAGTTTTAACCTTTGGTGGTTGGTCCAGATGTTCGGTATTTACTAGACTAGAATAGTGAGAACCTGATTCTTGCAGAATTCAAAGCCGCAAATTTGTGAGCATCTGCACGAATCTGACTAAAAGCTATTAAGTTGCAGAAGTGCCCTTTCTGAAGAGAGGGCTGGGATGGATCTCTGTGGAGCTGGTGACTCTGGGCAGCCTGTTCCTCTTTCAGAGGAGTGTTTAATTGGTGCTGGTGTACAGGACTTACCGGCAGGCCTGGCTCCCTCTTGGCTTGACCAAAGGAGCTGCAGGGTCATTCCATTTCACTTAAGGGTGGCCAGAGATGCAGCGAGACCAGCAGCTGGAAGACAGAATAGTATAAGAGCTTCAATATTTGCTCTGCACTGTTGGGAGGCTGCTCCAGCCAACAGCTGATGAAAGCCCTTGAGAGCCTGTGCCTCAATCTGTGCATGACACAAAGCTGATGCTCAACTTGATACTTGTTCTCCGTTGCTTAATGGAGAACAACACAAACAGCAGTAAAGTTCAGTCCAGTAGTGGTTTAAAATGACTTTTTAGAGTTGAAATTACTGTGATGTGTGTGTCTGTCTTCCTCTAACTGGACACGACACAACCTTGCAGCTTTGGGAATCCACTAGGTCCCCAGGCTGAAGCAGAGCTCTGGTTACACAAGGTGACGAAAATGGGCTCTGCTTTTGACTGAGGCTTTGCCAGAGGACAGTAGCAGGATTAAACTTAAATAGGGTGGGAGGAGGGAGGAGAAAGATGCAGTCTGTGTTGATATTACAATATATTTATTCAATTGGAATGTTGCAGTCCTTGGAGGAAATCTAACTTTCTTGGATATATATGCTCTACAGTGAATAAAGTAATAAAAATTTGCAGTTAAAACAATGTGCCATGGTATTAAAATTCCATATACGTCTATGAGACGCTTGTGTGTGGGCATACTGGAAGGAAGTCGTGTATGTTTTGCTTTTGCTCACGTGGATAATTTTAATACCATGCAAAGATGTCAGGCTCAGCAGACATGGAAGGCATAATTTCTTCTTATTCCATGGCTGCTTTTGGAATTGAAATAGAAGATAATTCACTTTATAGTGTCACCAATGTAAAGGGGAGCCGGGCTGCTGCAGTTCAGTGTTGGAGGGCTGAGTTGGTGCAAGTCCCACCAGGAGCACCTGCACAAGAGGTGCTAAACAGTTCTGCAGAGTGTGTCCCCGTGCACCAACTTCTGTGCAGTTAAAAATGTCATCTCTTGCCCTGCAAATCTGTAGCTTTGCTGTATTTAATAGTTGTGAACTTTAATTGATGGGTTGTGTCAGCTGGAGACCATAAACTCCCTGGGCAAGCAGGGCGATGGCAGATTATGATCCAAATAATCCTGTTGTGGTGCTTTATTAAATGTTTTTAGATAAATGCAGCATGTTTCATTAAAATGAAATCCCTGCAGGAAGCAGAACTCTCTGAGCTGATTTTATTTTAGAGTGGGGAACTCAGCTTATTATTGCACAGAATTATTTATAATCTGTCAACAGACAGCAGGCTCCAGTGGTCTGACAAAAGTACTACTTTAATTTTTGAGAAGTTAAAACAAAGGTACGGACACTAATAGGCACTTTTAAATTCTAATCAGCAGTAGAGGGGGGAAAAACTTTTATTAAAAGTATTTAGGGGATTGCAGTGGCGAGTTGTGGAAATCCTGTTATTGAGGATCCAGGCTCCATCTCTCTGTTGCATTGTGTTGAGATCTGAGTGGGCTTGGGGCAATAGGGTCTGAACATTTGAAACAGACTCAATGAATATTTTTTGATCTTGTGGTGTAGTTGTGTCCCTGCATATATTTTGTGAATTACCTTAAAGAGACCCAAGGATTTAGACAGCAGCAAGTACAGGACAAATCAGAAGGAACTTTCATAGCACGTACAATATCCAGTTTTCTGACAGTTCCTAGAGCTTTGGAATTTTCTATTTAATCCTACAATGAGCTCAAGAACCTTTCTTTCATCCTCAGTGTGTTTTCAATGTAATTATTTTAATGCCCACAAGTAAGTAATACGATGGAACTAAAAGTAGATTGCTTTGTGGAGAGGATGGGCGTGGTAAATTTAATGCATATTTTGAAAAATGACAAATGGGGAAGAACATGCACAAACATCAAAAAGGTCTGCCTCGAAGCAGATCTGATCCTCTTCTTCAG
This sequence comes from Merops nubicus, assembly GCF_000691845.1. Lineage (NCBI taxonomy): Eukaryota > Metazoa > Chordata > Aves > Coraciiformes > Meropidae > Merops > Merops nubicus. Next base: position 32,609 of record NW_008619889.1, on the reverse strand, counting down.
TACGACTCCTTGATTTTAAAGAGAGATCTATTAAAATATATTAGTATATGAAATGATGTTAATTTTCCTCTGCTTATTAGAGTCCTTTGCTCCGTTTGAGCGTGCTCGTTGCACAACAGATGCAGTGTAGAAGGGCTACATCTGACCTTAGCTCTTCATGTAATTACATTTAAGCAAAATCCTTTAAATCCATCCCTGTTTCTTTCACAGAAACTCGTGTTCCCGAGGTTCCCAGTTCCCTGCATGTCCGCCCGCTCGTCACCAGCATCGTGGTGAGCTGGACACCGCCTGAGAACCAGAACATTGTGGTGAGGGGCTACGCCATAGGGTATGGCATTGGCAGCCCCCATGCACAGACCATCAAGGTGGACTATAAGCAGCGGTACTACACCATTGAAAACTTGGGTAAGGAAGGAGAAGGAACAGTAGTGCCCACAGTTCACCTGCATGCACATCACCGTGTCCTAATTGGGGTAGTTACTTATAGGTAAATAAATCTACATGCATGGTTTTAAGAGGGTTTTTCCATATTCAGCTATTATACTGGATGCCAAAGCACTGATAAATTTAAAATAAAATTCAATTTGCTGATGATAAAGAGGCAGAAGAATAAGAAAGGAAAAAAAAACAACAACAACAACAACAACAAAAAAACAACAACACAAACAAACCCTGAATCCTAAATTCACCAAGTTTGAAGCACAGTGCATCTTGATTTGAGGCTTCCTCCAATGCTTATTATAAAAACTCCCATGCTGAGCAGCATTCCCTTAGTCCGCTTCTGGGGCTGCAGAATGGGTGACTTCAGGCAAAGAGGAAATTCAGATGTCACCGAGACATTTCAAATTTAGTCCAGTTATTTCATATATTTTCATTGAAAAAAAATAAAGTACTGAACTTGGGATTGTTTGGTCTGGAGAAGAGGAGGCTCAGGGGAGACCTTGCTCTCGACAACTCCCTGAAAGGATGTTGGAGTGAGGTGGGGGTGGGGTTTGGTCTCTTCTCCCACGTTACTAGCAACAGGACAAGAGGCAATGGGCTGAAGTTGTGCCAGGGGAGGTTTCAATTGGATATATTGGCTATTAGGAAGATCTCTTTCTTGCGAGTGTGGTGAGGCCTTGGCCCAGGCTGCCCAAGGAGGTGGTGGAGTCACCATCCCTGAGGGGTTCAAAAAATGTGTAGACACGGCACTAGGGATCATGATTCAGTGGTCATGGGAGTGCTGGGTTGGTGGTTGGACTTGATGACCTTAGAGGTCTTTTCTACCCTTAAGGATCTGATGATTCTAACAAGGCAAGTATGGAGAAGCAGAAAAGAGACCTTTTTTTCTACCAAGACCTTTTTTTTCCCCTTCAGACCCCAGCTCCCACTACGTGATAACTCTGAAGGCCTTTAACAACGTGGGCGAAGGGATCCCGCTGTACGAGAGCGCGGTGACCAGGCCTCACTCAGGTACGGCCCGCGGCGAGCTGGAGCCAGCAGGGGCAGCCTCCTGCCTCCCGCCTGCTCCTGAAACCCCAACAACCCGGCTCCTCGGGGAGGAACTAAACTCGCCCTCCAACTGCCCGGGGACATTCCGACTGCAGAGCTGCCCTCACGTCGTGTGGCGCGGTTCCGAAGGCGCGACCCACCGGCCGGTGTTTATGGGCAGCTGCGGAGGGTTTTCAGTCCGTCACCCCGAGATTTTCCATAGGACACCTGTGTTTTCTTTGTCCCAGTCTCGGTCTGCTGTCACTCGCACTAAGCAAATTCTTGACTTATTTTTTATTGTCTTGTAATACACGAATACATGATTTTAAGCAGAGAAATCTGCTACACTGAGCTGTTCCTATGGTGTGGCTCGCTGGGCTCCCTCCTAGACTGTTGTCTTGTGTCGGTGTCAACACTTCTGCTTGTTTTAGTCTCCTGAAGAGCAGAAATTCATCTAGATTTTATAGAGGACCCTGGAATTTCAGTTTCCTCAGCTATTTTAAATTTGTACAATACCCAGAACTTGACTGCCGTTCCTAGTCTTCAAAGGGTGATGGGAGCTCCCTGTAATTTTCATCAAGTGACATTTACTGGCCCAGAAGTCCAGCTCTTTTTTCCTCTTCCTTGTTTTCTGGAAGAGGAATCAGTGGGCAGTCTGAGGCAAATAAAGTCATCAGAGTTAAAAGTCTTGTTTGTTTGGGGTTCCAAGGCCATGGCTAAATACACTAAACACTAATATGATTTAGATGTTTATATATATTAGCATATATATGTTGTCTTGCTGTCTTAAAGGAACACAATGCAAGAGTAATTGTATTAGCCAGTCTTATGTCGCTTATTAACTCTGGCTTTTCTCTCTTTCTCTCCATTTCTCACCTTTCATTTCATTGTACTACCCTGCATTTCCCCTTTTTTGTTTTTGTTTACATTAAACTGCCACCTTCTCCCTTTTTAATTATAATACATTACTTTTTACCCATCAATTCCCTAGACACTTCCGAGGTTGATTTGTTTGTTATTAATGCTCCATACACTCCAGTGCCAGATCCATCTCCCATGATGCCCCCGGTGGGAGTTCAGGCTTCCATCCTGAGCCATGACACCATACGGATCACTTGGGCAGACAACTCTCTGCCGAAGAACCAGAAGATCACGGACGCTCGCTACTACACCGTGCGCTGGAAGACCAACATCCCTGCCAACACCAAGTACAAGGTATGGCAGTTCCACAGCACCAACCTGGCTGCGTCGCCTCAGTGGGGAGGTTTTGTGTCTAAGTGAGGGTTAGGTGGAAGCTGAGAGGAAGACAGCGGTGTAGAGGTTTAATAAAACTGGGCTTGGTTTCATTTGAGATGCCTGGGCTGAGTTCATGTCAGTACAGCTCAGTTACAGCATTGATTCAAAGTGGGGCTACAGGAAAGTTGGGGAAGGACTTCCTACAAGGGCTCATAGAGATAGGACAAGGGGTGATGGCTTCAAATGGGAAGAGAGGAGATTTGGATTGGAAATGAGGAAGAAGTTCTTCACTCTGAGGGTGGTGAGACAGGCACAGGTTGCCCAGGGAAGCTGTGGATGCTCCATAACTGGAGGTGTTCAAGACCAGGTTGGATGGGGCTTTGAGCAACCTGCTCTAGTGGGAGGTGTCACAGCCCATGGCGGGGGGGGTTGGAACTAGGTGATCTTTAAGGTCCCTTCCAACCCAAACCATTTGATGGTTCTATGATTCTTCTAGATTGGGTGGGAATAGTTGGGTTTGTGACCTCTTTGCATATGTGTGTGAAAGAGATCAGGGTGGGGTGTGAGTGTCTGAGTGGAGGAGCTGCCTCAGGGGGAAGGCAGCCAGCTACTTCCAGGATTACCTCCTGCTGTGGAGCCATGAACACAGTGACTATTTCTTCCTCTCTACTTCACCCCACCACCATTGCTTCGTGTGAGGGATGTGGGCTTAAATTCAGAGGAGCCCGTAATGCGTCTCTCAGGCACGTGTTACTAACAGCTTCTCTCTAGTTAGCAGAAGAATCTGAATTTGTGGGGTGAGTCAAGCAGGGAAAATATTTACCCTGACGGTTTTAAGTTTCTTTTTACGACCTTTTCTGTTTATAAGAAGTTGATAGTGAACCTTTCCTTTGGGAACTGAGTGGGTGCAAAATATGTAACAGTAGCTTTATAGCCCTGCCTTCCATGATTTTCGTCTGCTGTTCCAATCTGGAGACTAGGTTTGGGGTTTGGATTGTTTTAGGTGGTGGGTTGGATTATTTGATATTTTTTTTTTTTTTTACTTTCAGAGTTATCTAGAGGCCCAAAAATGCTGACTGCAAATTACACATTTGAAATGAGACTCAGAGGAAATGGTTGTTAAAATATCCAGCTAGTGGAGCTCCCTTTATGCTCTTGCGGAGCAATCTTGTTATAAACCAGATAATTTTTTTTTTTAATTGAAATGAAAAGAGGTATATATGTTCTTCCTCTAAAGGCAAGTTATTTTTGAACCCACCTTCCTGCATCATATGCAGAGGATGTCTTGGGAGTGATTTATATAGTGCTGTAGTTTCATTAGTTAATGCTTAAAAGAACCCACCATCAGTGGTTAATGAAATGCATCCACTGTTCTTGGTGCTGGTGGCCACTGGTCAAGTTGTTATACTGTGGACCAAAAATAATATGTAATGATAGTGTATAGTTCGAAGCTACTCTTCGTAAATAGCATTTGTCTGAAAACACCTGAGTTTGAGAACATTTGCCTTCCCGCAGTGCAGTTCAGCGAGCTGCTGCTTTTCTGTCAGGGCTTTGGTAACTTTACTTGAAGTCTGGGTGTTTCTCACAGACACCTCTAGCACCTTTATTGGTTGCCTGGTTTGAGGCCGTTCACCCAGTTGCATCAGAGCTGCTCTGTTACGCAGACAGAAATTTTATCTTGGTGTCAGATCTCGAGTAGCCAAAGCTACACCTGCTCAGTCTGTTGTTCCATCCATCCCTCTCATCTGTACGCTGGAGGTTGAGAAGTTCATTCAGATGTTCTCCCCATTTGCTCCCCGCTTCTACACCAACATTCACAAACTATTATAAAGAGGCTGCAGGCTTCAAATATTCACTTTGAAGACCTGTATTTTCTTAAATTTTTCTAGGAGTTGTGTCAGTCACGAACACATAAACAGTGGAACAGATGTGATGCAGTTCCTGAAGTGAACAGACTTTGCTGTGCTTTGAACCATGTCATGTCACTGATGTGGATCAGAGAGCCCTTTTCAAAGAACCTTTCTTGGTGGGGCAGAGTTGTCCTGCTCGCGGGCTACCTGCGATTTATCAGTGTGCTCTCAACCATAAGCCAAAATATTAAATCTTAACTTGGATCTTTTAAGGCTGAATGAAAGGAAAATAAATTTTCCAGGGTGATATTTATGAAGTTTATTTCTAGTAGGTGAGCAGGATTTAGTACCACAGGATATATTGTGATCTTAAAAACAGTAAGTGGTGTTAAAAAAAAAATGAAGAAAGGAGAGAAGTCTAATGCTCCAGCTGAGCCTTTCATGTGTCATTTACGTTCCCTGTGATGTGCAGTGAAACTAAAATATACCAAGTGTCAAAGCCACAGATGAAAAATACAACTTCAGGCTGTAAAAAGCATTCCAGCTGCTGCTAAAAAGTAGAATAAACAGAATGGGATGCTTAGGTGCTGTCAGGACTTTCTGTGGGTATTCTGGAGAGGAAGAAATGGTGCTTCTCAGGGGGTATGTCAGCTTGTCATGCAAGTCGCTAGAAGCTTTCTCCTTTGGACTTGGCCGCAGGCCTTTGCTCCCCTCCTGTGCTAGGGAGGTTGTGCTCAGTCCAGCTCAGCCTCTGAACTTGTAAGAGCTGTCCTGCTCTGCGCTGAAAAGTTGGAACCATTTGGCCACATCACAGTTGCTTGGAAACCGCACTGAGCTCGTATCAAGGAAAGGTTTAAAGTTAATGGAGGATTTTATTTGAAGCGGCTTTATGATGCCTTTGTTGTCTGTCCACCCCTGTGATGACAAGCTGGCAAAACATGTCTGAGAACAAGCAAAACACGTTGTACAGATGGAAGCATCGCTTGTTAATGGTTTTCTGAGCTTTCACCTGGTCTAAGCATAAAACCTGTCACTATACCTGAGAAATACGGAGTTTCCTTGCAGAATCCAGGCTGGATTATCCACAGCCTTCAAGAAATGTGGCCCTTCCTTGAAAATTATTTAGCTGGAAAGAGTTGTTTTCTGAAGGCAGTCGTTGTGTACAGTCGTCGTATGGCCCCCCGAGATAGTGAAGCAACTCCCTCTTTAATGCTGTGTTTAGATCACTGTAGATCAAGGTAAAGAGTATGTGTAGATAGATCTTTTTTTTTTTCCCCCATAGGCCTCAAGTGCATTCTGTTCATGTTCAAAGTCATGTGCAAACAAATATCAGCTGATTTAACCAAAAGGTTGAAGATTCTGGCAAAATGGCCGAGTTACAAATTCCACTTGAAACCATGTGTAGTTTCAGTGTGCGATCCTAGATAATAGTTTTTTGGCAAAAATCAACATATTAGTAAAGCTTCATTAACAGCAAGTCTGAGCACCGGAACCTGCACCTGATTTATTTTTTTTTAAGTAAATTTACTGAAAATTCTAGCAGGAATTTGGGCAGCAGACAGCGATTTCAAGGCGTGTTATTGTTAGCTGTGCTTTATTGTTTTCCCTAGCCAGGCCAGTTAATGACATGCTGTAAATTAACCCCCCCAAGCAGAGAGTGATGTAGCCTGCTGCATAACAAGTGTGCCCAGGACCTCGTGTTGCTTTTTTTTTAAATTTATAATTGACTCCTATTAAATGCTCTTGCTGATTGCAGAAAGGATTTCTAGTTTAGGATCAAACTACTGCACATTAAGACTTGATTCATGAATTTGCATGACAGAGCAGAAATGTTACAGAATTAATGGCTGTGGTTATGAAAATGTAGCAACGCTAAAATGTTTTAAACACTTCCCCAAGCCAAGGGCTTTTGAGAGCTGCTGGTGGATAGTTTTCAGCTCAGAAGTTACTGACTCTCTGTTTTTCTTTCAGACTGCAAACGCGACCACTTTGAGCTATTTAGTGACTGGGTTAAAACCAAATACTTTGTATGAATTCTCCGTGATGGTGACTAAAGGTCGAAGATCCAGTACTTGGAGTATGACAGCACATGGGACAACTTTTGAATTAGGTACTTTTTCATGTCTTTGTGGAGTTCCTGACGAGACGAATCAAGTCGAGTCTGCCAGAATTCTGGAGGAGGGAAAGCATGTATTTAAAACTATTATGCTGATGAATCTTTGTTGGGGGGGTTCTTTTCTTTAGAGTGCAGTCAGAAATTCTGATTAAAAAACAACAACATACTTCAAAATTCAAAGGGATGATTGCACGCAAAAGAATTTACATCAAATTACAGAGAAGTAATGAATAATGTACCACAGTTCATGGGCAGGAGAGAATAACGAAGCCTCTGCTTGAAACCTCTCAGAGCACGTTAATAGTAAATACAAAGAAAATACTCGAGCAAATAAAAATTAAAATCTGCTGTATTTATGATGATGATTATTACAGAGTGAGGAAGTGCATGAGGCAAATGACTGAAAAATAATCCCAGGAGAACTGCAGACAATCCAGGTCAGCCCTAAATCCCTGTTCTTCCATAGGAATTGCTGCTGCAACCCTCGGAGCTGTAGGAAGGACGCGCTCTAAAGCACAGAATAGAAAAGGGGTCATAGCTGCCACGAGGAACTTTGGCCCAGAACCTCTCTCCCTCTCCCAGACCATCCCTCATTAGCTCTTTTTATCCTGCAGTGCTAAGTAATCTTTGTGCAATTCAGTTTACTGCTTATTATGGCTAGGTTTCTCTTTATATGAACTCTAAGGACAAAAAAGAGCCTGTCCAAATGACCCCGTAGTTCTCATGCTAAATTAAAGTAGAGCAGCAAAATCAAGCATGCAAGAATGGGTGAGATCATCCAGATATTCTAGAACAAGGCATAAGAAAAAGCAAAACCGGGATAAAATCAGAAATCTCTGACATTACTCTGCAGTCCCCTGAACTCTATTGAAAACATTGTCTTTGGGGATTCCATGATGTGGGGCCAGCTGCCATTCCAACAGCACAGGTCTGTTTTTTCCCATTCCAGTTACTGTGCCCATCCCATGTTAAAACCTTCTATTCGGTATTTTGGCTGACACTTGTACTGCTCACATCCATAACTCTGCAGCAAGAACAGGGACTGTGAAAGTTGCAGAAGTAAAGTTCTTGAACGAGACCTTGAAACTCGGAAAAAGAACAGGAGCGAGGATGAGATACAGGAGGTCTCATTTCTTTCCATTTAAATAGAAAGTAAATTTCTAGTTGGCGTGGCTGGAAAGAGTATTTGCAAGTCTGACCTACAAGCTTGGAAACAAAGAAGCAAATATAAAAATCAAAAAAGGCCAAGTCTGTTTTCTCCTAACAGATCGTGTGATTTATATCACTCGCCAAATTCCTGAGCGCGTGACTCATTATTTTTGAATACTCTTTGAGTAGCAGCGTTGTAGAGGACTCGCTCCTCAGCTAACACCAGCAAAAAATACAGGACACTGGGGTTAGTGTTGGTCCCCGTGTTGGCAATCTCTTGTGAGGTAGCTGGATTTTTTTTATTTTTCCTCTCTGAAGCTTACTGTAGGGCCTCAAGTCATGCTTTACGTCTGTATGGTTCTGTTGAGCGTGGTTTTGAGTATTTGCCTTTTCCCAGAGCAGCTCGTGCCATTTCCTGAACCTGGGGCAGGAGGAGGCTGATGGAGAAGGAGCTGCTCTCCCCCTCTCCCTCAGTCTTTACTCTCCAGCAGCCCAGGGAAAAAGGTCGGACAGTTGCCATTAGCAAGCATTTCTAGATCTCACACGCTTCTGTGTTGCAGATTTCCTTGCAAATCACAGGTCATTCCTACACTGAAGTAAATCAGTAATTACGGATTATGATTTTAAATCTCTGGTGAAGTGACATTGCTAATTTGGATTTGAGTGGCAGAATAGTATGACCAGGTCTTGGCCCCATTATAAACCTGAAAATATGGAGATATGTCATATGTCTGTGCATGCAGAATGTATTCATTTCAGAAGTTCATCTAGAACCTCATCAGAAGGCTCCTGGGAGACCTTATTGCAGCCTTCCTGTATCTGAGGAGTGTCTACAAGAAAGCTGGACAGGGACTTTTTACAAGGGCTTGTAATGATAGGATGAGAGGTGATAGCTTTGAACAGGAAGAGGGGAGGTTTAGATTAGAAATGAGGAAGAAGTTCTTCACTCTGAGGGTGGGAAGACACTGGAACAAGTTGCCTGGGAAAGTTGCTGGAGGTGTTCAAGTCCAGGCTGGATGAGGCCTTGAGCAACCTGCTCTAGTGGGAGGTGTCCCTGCCCATGGCAGGGGGCTGGAACTAGCTGGTCCCTCCCAACTCAAACCAGCCTATGATTCTATGATCTAATTTTTAAGATGACTGAAGAAATTCAGGTTAGAAATTCAGTCACTGACTCCAGCTGTTGGAGTTGTACAGAGATACCGTGGTTTTGAGGACGTGTCCAGTCATGGATCACATCTGTTGAGGGAAGTGCCTTAGAAACAGGTAGTTCCCTACGGAAAGGAGATGCTGCCCAGAAGCTGACGCGTGCCAGCTGGACGGAGTTACATCCGTGAGACCACTGATGGTGGTAGGTTTATTTGAAGAGTGAACATTCAGAGCTGTTATTATTGGATGTGCCCTTTTTTCAGTGGTAACACAAATAAAGAGCAAAGGTGCCAAGGTTACTTGGTTTTGTATCCAGTGAAAATGGGCAGCCTCTTTCTGATCGTCTGGTTTTTATTTGCTTGCAGTTCCCACTTCTCCTCCCAAAGACGTGACTGTGGTGAGCAAAGAGGGGAAGCCTCGGACAATAATTGTGAACTGGCAGCCTCCGTCCGAAGCCAACGGCAAAATCACAGGTGCAGTCTGCACGGGCAGCAAAGCCGGGTGTAAGGTGCCGGGTGAACAGCAGAAAATAACCCATGACTCTGAACGTGTCCCGTGCTCCGGTTAGCCCAGAGCTAGCCACGAGGCCTCTATCTGCTTTGCCAATCTTTTTAGTAGCTCAGATTAATTATTTACTTTTGTACCTAGTGAAAATATGTAAAGATATAAAGTAACTGCAGTGTGAAATTGGAGTCTAACCGGAACTATAATTGGAAGTTTAAATATCTCGATGACCTTTGCCTTCATCAGCTTGTGCTATTCTAATAGCATGCCTCCGGAAATACATCTGTAATGCCTCTAGCCCATCAGTATTTTATTTAGAAGAATTCATCCCAGTGCTCTTTTTCATCTTGGTGGTGTTTTTGTGGCACGGAACAGGCTTCAAATCAGTTTATGAGTCCCCTGACATAACCATTAGGAGTAAAATCTTATTTGCCTTTGTAACCACATCGCTTCCACGTTGGGTAAATCATTTTTCAGAAAATAATAATTGCTGTTTCCCTTCTATACTTCCTGCTTGGATTCCCATTTCTAAAGGCTTCCTGAAATAATTCACTTCAATTTTCCTTTTTTTACCCCAGGCTTTAAGTCTAAAGCAAATTTTACTGGCATCCAGTTTGCAGTGTACAGTTTTGCTTTTGTTCTTGGAATTAGCTACAGTGCAGAACCAAACCTTTGAAACCTGGCACGTGATGAGGCAGTACCTGATTCAAGACAGAATAAACCAGATGATCCCTCTGAAAAGGCAGGATACAGGAGACTCTCCACCTTTAGTAACTAATTACAGTAAACCTTTAAGCTTAGAAAGCCAATTCTTTGTTGGTTTATTATCAGCAAGATGCTTCCTAGAGAAACAAGAGCTTTTATCTTAGCTGTGGAGGTTCCATGTCTTAAACTGAGGGCGTACAAGAGAAAGGGAAAACAATGTACAAAGAGGTGAGCGTTTAGAGTGTTGGTAGGAAAATTCTCACACACGTTCAATTTTCCAGGTAAAAACTCTCCTTGGGATGCCTGTACCGTGAAGGAGAACCTTGCATTTATCCATAGGCCTGGAATGAAAGCACCTAGTATCTTAGTTTTTGTGTAAGCAGCAGCTGGCAGCTGAAACCCAGCCTGAGCCCTGGTGAGCGCAGCAGCACCAGGTGCGTGGGCCGAGTGCCCCCGTGTGGGGAGAGCCCCCGCCGCGGAGCAGCAGCCTGCTGCTCATTAATTCCTCGTTAATGCCTCATTAACTCCGCCCGGTGCTAATGCCCTACACGGGACAAGGTGCTGTAGCTCCGCGCACTGCAAGACTTGTCCCCTCAGCTCCAAGCTGCTTTTGCCATGGATGTGAAGTACTGAGCCGTGCCAGGCTGGGTTCCAGGGGCTTGGGCATCGTTAGAGCTGCTGGCTCATTAGTACAGACACAAGTTAATGCAGTAGTCTTGTGCCACTTTCTGTAGAGAGTGGGACGAGGGAAGCAGCAATTTGTGCCTGAATCAGCTGATGACCCAGCGCTGTATTGGTGCAAGGATTTATTTTATTTTGCAGCTCTGTGTGTCTTAGATAAAAAAGTGACAAAGCTTTTGCTTCATAGTGGTTTGTAACAGCAGTATATTTTAGTAACAGAACATAAACTCTTCCCCTACCTTTTTTTCTCCTGTGACATGCAAGATAACTTCAGTTCTCTTCAGATTGTTAATAAACTGAAAAATAATAAACACATGTTCTGTAGCTGTGCAGGACAATGTTTTGTTGTTTTAACATCAACTATTTTCTATCAATATTGATACCTTGGGGCTGTTCTAGTAATAACAGCTTTATGTTAAAATAACATTATTTGGTCTATGAACAGGTAAAGAGAGGGAAATGAGGAATTTCTTCAGATTGACTCATCAAAAATAATGTTGATATTTTAAATGGATTTTTTCCTTTTAATGTATGCTTTAGAACAGGCTGAAATTTAAGATGGGAAGGCTGTTGGGTATTTGAACATATTCTTAGTGTTTGAAAAAGACAGACCATGCTTTCAGAAAACATTGAACTGTGCAACTATCACTGAAAGTCAATCGAACGTTTTCTGGGAGCTCTTAGGACTCTCCTGTTCTTTTATGTGTGAAATTCTTTTGCTTTTCCTTTGACTAGGATACATCATTTACTACAGCACGGACGTGAACGCCGAGATACATGACTGGGTTATTGAGCCCGTAGTGGGAAACAGGCTGACCCATCAGATACAAGAGCTGACCCTCGACACACCCTATTATTTCAAGATTCAGGCCCGCAACTCCAAGGGCATGGGGCCCATGTCCGAGGCGGTTCAGTTCAGAACCCCCAAAGGTAAATTGTCACCTACACCTAAACTCCCATCCTCCCCATTTATGTTGGAACTGGAGAAGAGTAGGACAATGGAGTTTGACTGGAATGAAATTTTCTCTCGGGTTGCTCTTGTGTGCAGTTAATAGACATGCAAATGTTGCCCGGCTGTTGGATTAATGGGGTTGTTTCGGACTTCCTGGTGGGCACTTGGCTCATTGTTGTTTCTGCTGAGGGGCCAGTGCTGATCTGCTTTAAGACTGTGGGTGCTGTGTGTGTGAAGCGGGGAGAGGCAGCCGGCTCCGGGGCTGACACCACCGCTCTCCAGGGGCAGGGGTGAGGTGGTGGGAACCAGAGACACGACAGGCTCTTTGGTCCAGGGCCGCTTGGTGATGGGTGACTAGGGAAACCATACACATGCTGGGTGGCTTCGGAATAAACCTCTAAGGAGAGGGGAGAAATTCTGATGAGATTTTTTAACAGTGCTTTTTCCACATGAGTCTGGGTGGTCAGAAATGAGAGCTCTAGTTAGTGTGCTTAAGCTACGTGAAACTCTCTCTTGCTTCTTCAAGCCTTGTGATCTTTCTCTTGTTTTTTCCTTCCCTGTGCTTGTCCTGCTAGCCGAATCCTCAGATAAAATGCATAATGATCAAGGTAAATGAATAGCCACGCATTCTCTTTCATTCCATCCTTCGCATGTGTTGTTTTTCCTATCCATGAGCCGTTGCATTTCCTAAATGAGACAAATATCTGCTGCTTTGGCTGTAAACGAGCCAGTTCCTGTTGTGCTTTTAGTAGTGGAAGAACTGAAAGATCCTATTTGTGGTTTGGGTGCTAGGAATATAAAGTGATCTCTGCAGTCAGCTGTCACGTGAAGGGACAGGCAGGTTGTGCCAGAGCTGAATCATTCTGTCAAAATGAATTTGGATTAAGTGATGCTCCAGCCAGCCTCTGACCATTGATGCAAGATGTCAGGACCTAGAGGTGGAAGATCAAACAGTTCTCTAATTAGCACAAGTGCTGCTTTGTCAGCTCTGCATCTGTAATTATTTCCATAAGAAAGGAAAGTCTGCCTGCTCTAGAAAGCTTTTTTTGCAGGAGAGATTCTGCTTGTCAGCTCATTTAGGCTCCAGACTCTCCCAAAGAGCAGCGCATTAGCTACTAAAAGCCTTAAGGTTTTAAAATGCTAGCTGGAAAAATGGTAGCTTTGAGTTTACTACATTGAATTATAAGGTGAATGTCCCAGGGCTGGTTTTGCTTTCTTCCAAATAACCTACAAGCCCAATAAAAAGAGGTCTAAAGGGATGAGTTTAAAAGGACATTGGCAAGCAGCATAGACATACAATAAATAGGTCCTGAAGGGGGTGACTTGCTTTTCAATTTGTTACATAGGAGTCATTTATTAAATATACCTTTGCTGTCTGTGTACCAAATAAAGCTGATACTAGATGGGTATGGGGTAAATCCATATCTGGACTTGTGTAACAGAGCTGCATGATTCCGGCTGGTCTGCAGGGAAGCAGATGCTCAGTTGCAAGTGGAAGGGAACAGAGGAAGATTAAAAGGTTTTATGTAAAAGTAAAGTGGTGTAAAAGTTGCTGCTTTCTGTTTTGTACTACTCTAACTTCATTTCAGCAGATAACTAAACCTTCCCATCTGTCGTCCTCATCCTAAATATATTCTTCTAGTAAAAATTTTGTTACCGTTTATCAAGCTATATAATGTATAAATCATAAAGCCCTACATAAAAGCCAAGAGTTGTCTCACAGTTTGTATAAGACCACTCTGGGAGATGATAAACCATGGCAGTACGTTGAGTGTAGCAAAGGAGAAGATGGGCTGAAGAGCAGCAACCCCTGCTCTGGGACAGTGTCCCCAAATACCTAGCAGTGTGTAGCTACGTGTACGTAGTAGCTACGTGCCAGGTAGCAGCGAGGCTTGTGGTGCCTGACCTGCACCCCTCCTGCACATGTGGACTGCAGGGCAGGTCAGCTTTTAGGTCATCTTCTTATCTACTCCATTATTTTATGTCATCTCTAACTCCAGGAGCAATTCTTTTCATTTTATTTCTTGGTGTTATTAAGGATATTGTATTACACTTGGCTGGCACAGGTCTTTGCAGAACTCATTAGAAATATCCCAACAATGTTGCTGCAATTATAATTCTTATCAGTTAATTAGCTGTTAGTCTTGTTAATATGTGCCACATTGCTTTTTTATGATGCTGCTTTCAATAAAGCATTGTACAGGACTCAGTAAAATGTTTTATGGAAGTCTAAATACAGTATGTCTGCACAGTTGCTATTACCAACCCAACTGAGAGCCTGGCATTTAGTTTGTTGGAAAAATACCGTCTTTCCACACAAGGGAAAGGTGGGCAGAGGGCATGGCACCACCTCCTACCCATCCCCGTGTCTATGATCTTGCCTGGGTTAGGGCGCCAGCTTCTGCCCTAAAAATGCACAGGATGTCTATGGATCCTTTTTAACTATTGCCAGTTGTTTTCATTCACCCCTTCTCCTCCAGCTTCTCTGGTGTCCCAGCGTAACTTCAGCACCAGGTTCAGTGACTGAGAGAATTCATCTAGGGGGTTGTTCACGTCTTTTCAGTGCGAGTTATCTGGTCATGCAGATGACAACATATTAAACATAAGCTGTTTAAAATGCTGTTAAATTATTTCATTGCTGCTGCAAAATTATTAGTCCAGTACTTCAAGAAGAGAACACGTTCTCCCTGAACGCAGTGTCCTCTCTAGGCTGGCAGGTGCAATTATAGATTGTCCTGCAATACTTTTTTTCCATTATTTAAACTATATCTAACTCCTCACTGTGTAATGTGGAACATTCCCTCTTACCCTTCCCGGGGCTTAATCTGTATTCTTGCTGGTACCTTCTCCTGGTTTGGTTTTACCAATTCTCTCCATTTCATGGTGACTAATTTACAAGCCTTGACTCGATGCTCACAATTTCCATTTGTTGCACATCCCTTAACTCTTACTACTTCTTTATTAGAGTGGATTTTGAATGGAGAAAATCCTGTTCCTGATTGGGAAACTGCCAAATTTGCAGACTTTTGGGGTTCTTGCGGTATTGCCTTTTTGTGCAAAACTGTAAAAATGTCTAAAGGACTATGGACTCCTAGAACCAATGGAATCGGTTTTTCCTTTGCATCTCACTCTGTGTTTCCCCTACCACAGTCTTCTTACCATTCGTGGTCGTTTTGCATCAGTGCATTTGAAAGAAAGCACAGAAGTTGTGTCTCTTTTCGCATCCTGCTAACGATGCAAACCTCAGGAGAGGTCTTAACGTTAGAGGTGAACTTGTGGCGTTGTGCCTCTTGCTGTGGCAGCCAGGGGTGTAAATTAGACATGAATTAAGCAAGGGGAAGTGCTTGTTAGAGTGAAAAGAGGAGAGGGTTTCAGCTGGGAGGTTGCTCATGCGGGCTCAGGAGGGGCTCTGTGATTTGCCTTGGTTTGTAATAACTGAGGTGCAGATCTGTTTACTTCCCTTGTCAGCCTACACACTTAAAGCTTTGAAACCAGTTAATTTGTTTTCCCTGGTTTCACCAGAAATATCTCAGTGATACCTCATTGTGGCAAAGGTGGAACAAACAGAAAAGAATGGGGAGAAGTGGAAAGCAAGTTTTTATGGACAGACAGGGACTTAATATTATGTTGACTGTGCTTTCGATCCTCCACTCACCTAATTCCTAATTGGGTATTAGGAACAGAAACCTGTATAATTACTGTTTCAACTTGATTAACTGTCTGTACAAGCGTGGCAAAGCTATTTGCCTTAATATAAACCTGTGTGTTACTGCAAATCATTATTATTTTATGTTTAAAAATACTAGGATATACTAGAAATACTAGGAGAGGCTCCTAAGCTTACAGTAACACAGAAAACTAACTATTAAATTGCTCTTTTGAAGGAGTGGTTCTCCTGAAGAAACACAGTTACTGTCCAAAGCCAAGTCATGTTGTAGGAGAGAGAAAAGGAGGAAGGAAAAGAATGTTCAGAGAGGTTCTCAAAGAGCTACCTTAGAAATGCTAAAGTGTGTGTGTGTATCTATGTGTATAAATTTACCACATCTATGGCCTTTCCAGCTTCAGGATCTGCAGGGAAGGGAAGCCGTGCAGTGGACATAGGACCCGATTACAAACCACCTCTTGGGGGTAAGTGGTGCTGTGAAGCTCGTCAGCTGAAATGCAGTGTCCTGCTGCTTCACCGAGCGATGCGGTGGCCTGCTGAAAATACTGATCATATCTGTTCACTAACTTTTTCTCTTTGTGACAATAGTTGTCCCCACTCCAGAAGCTGTCTCGTGCTTCTGTCAGAGTGTTCTCGCCTGCTGTGTGGGGTATATGGAGAAAATACTGTGATGTGCCTTTACATCTGTCTTGATAAGCAGACCTCGATTCTCAGTTTGGTTTTAAGTGGCTGCTACAGTGTGCAAGTATAAAAATAATTCAGAGAGAACATATTAGGAAGGAAAAAAATAATCTTAACTCCTTGACCTTATTAGCACTGAGCCCTGCGGAAGCCTTGCCCTAAGGTCCCACTCCCTGGCCTCCCGTTAAACGTGTTTCTGATCCTGACACCAGCTCATGGGGCTGCTGGGTTTGGGGGTGCCTGTAGTGCCAGTTAAAGTCAAGTCCCCACTTAACTCTCCATAGACTCTGAGCTATCGGAGTTTTTTATGATAGCTATTTGAGTAGGGCAAACATATATTTTTATAGACTGTGAGCTGGAAATGGATCTATAAAGCATGTGATAGATTTAACAGTTGTACAGGAACGCGAGTGGCAAATGAACATTAAGGAGTCAAGCATGTCAGCTGAAATCCTGACAGAGAAAGCATCTTTCTCCTGCTACTCTGTGTGTTTCTAGAGGTTTTGGATGGTCACTGCTTTTAACAGGGACTTTTTCTGTCTCGTCAGTAATGCCCTTCTCCCATCTCAAACCCTTCCAGGCAGCAACAGTCCACATGGCAGTCCGACTTCTCCCTTGGACAGCAACATGCTCCTTGTAATCATAGTGTCTGTTGGAGTGATCACCATTGTGATCGTGGTGATAGTCGCCGTCTTCTGCACCCGTCGTACAACTTCTCACCAAAAAAAGTAAGATGGCCAGGTGGCACTTTGCCCTGTCCTACTTTTCTCACTTAATTCTGTTATTTAATCTTTCCTTTATGATGCTTTAGAGTTCATCACTTTGAAGCCTTGGGGGCTGTGAAGTTGTGTTCTGACAGCAGATCAGGGATGGAGTTTGAATTCCAGTGTTCAGCAGATAACGTGCATGAGTACACGCTATCATGTGTGTGGTGATGATGATGATGATTTGGTTTTCCTAATCAGTGTTTCAGAATTTACAAGCCATCAAGAGTTCACAGGCAGACTAGGGCAGTACTTCCATATACCTGCCCTTGCCCCTCTCCAAGGAGAAATTGTTACAAATCTTGTTTCTGAACTCGAGCCAATACATCTGTTTAGAGCTGTGAGAGCTCAACAGCTCAGGCAGGTTCTCACTTCTAGTCTTAGCATGTCCTTCACCATGTGCAGCAGGTTTACAAGCTGGGTGCAATAATAGCCTATTTGTAGATAGGTTACTGAGATGGAATCTGAACTTGGTGCTGGACTCCTCAGAAAAATGGCCCCAAATCCAAGATGTGTGTACCTGAATTCTTCCCTCATTTAGAGCATCTGAATTAAGACCACAGCAGCAATGCTGCCTTTTATAGGCTCTTGAAGATTGTCTCTGTGTCTTCTTTGAAAGAACTGAACAGGGCTGAAAGCTTGCTTTAAGCTTGAAAAGACTCTGTTAAGCAAACCAGAGTTTTAAGAAAGTGATTAAAAGCCAGGCTTAGAAGACAACCTCCACGTGCTTTGCTGAAGCTGAACCATTCTGCAAAACCACAAGTTCTTGAGGAGAGGAGAGGAGGATATGTGAGTGGTGGTCCAGCAACTGGGGAATATGCTTGGGAGGGGGCAAAATTCATGAGCCTGTGACCAAGAGACACGTTTTGTTTTCAAAGAGCAGAAACAACCCTGTGAAATCTTGCCTTTGTTGCCCATTTCTAAGTGCCACTTGTCCAATGTGCAGGAGCCCCCAGCCAGTGGGCAACATTCTGCTCTGTTCCCCTCATTCAGCTACAGAGCTGAGAGCAGGGTGCCAGCAGCACGTCTGCTCTGACTCGCCTCCCTGCGGGACTCTGCTCATTGGTGTTTTCAAAATGGTGTGTGGTTGAGGAGGGAACTCTGCATTCTCCTCTTCCAGCACTCCCATCGTGCCAGATGTCTGCTCCCAGTCAGCTTGCTGCTGCTGCTAGTCAACAGCGATGAAAGAGCACGTTGGTTAGATGTGTCTAACCTGAGCAGTGGTAAAATGAGTGTTCTTGTCATTAACCTTCAGAGTTAACTGTCCTGTTGGAATAATTGGCTGTTTGCACACTCCTCCTCCAGCTGTTGCTGGAAGTTGGTTGTAAGCCCTGGAGCCCCGGCCCAGCATGACGTACGTCCACTTCACATTTAGAATATTCTCTTAATAACCATAAGGACTGGAAATTTAATTTTTGTTAACGGAGGCTTAGACCGTAGAGCACAGCTCTGCAGCATGTGGTAGCATCTGAGACAAATTTCATGGCATCAGAGTTGCGGAGTATGCTTTGAGGTGTCAGATGTGCTCACATGTAAAACTCAAAGCTTCCTGCCCAGTGGGTAGCACTGCTCAGCTGGATATGAGAGCTGGAGGAAACCTTGGTGCAAATTTGCCTTGTTCAACAAGTGAAGGGAAGCCTCCATCTGAAAACCTGCCACTTGTTTTCCTCCCCAAGGAAACGAGCTGCCTGCAAATCAGTGAACGGGTCCCATAAGTACAAAGGAAACTCCAAAGATGTCAAGCCTCCTGACCTTTGGATCCATCATGAAAGACTGGAGCTAAAACCCATCGATAAATCTCCAGATCCCAACCCAATCATGACAGACACCCCAATCCCTCGCAACTCCCAAGACATCACCCCCGTTGATAATTCTATGGACAGCAACATCCATCAGAGGCGGAATTCCTACCGAGGTGAGCTAGCAACAAGTGCTTTGACCAGGCTGTTTAAACTTAAATACGTTCTACCTTTATGTAGTGAATGCACTTTAATGACATATTATTCCATTACCCTTATCTCTTTTTATTCTTATTTTCAAAGTAGTGAATTGGGTTTATGCCCAGTTTATAAGGCTCTGTGAAAAGGATGGATCACAACTTTTAGTGAGAAAACCGACCCTCCAGGAGTTATATCCTGAATTTCCTTTGGCAGATACTGATCAGTGATCAGAAGATATCTAACAAGTGTTTGATATTAAGCTTCTGAGAGAGGCAGGTGACATTTTTCAAACCCACAGTCAGGTTTTGGTGCTTTAACCAGTTGCTGCTCTCACATCGTGAGGTGTGGATGAGTTTTCCCTTGGTTAACTGGTTACTCCAGCATGTCTTACCTATAGGTGTGACTCCATACTGCTGCCCAGAGCCCCACTGCCAGGGGCTTGTGCTTGCATCATGTTATGGAGAGTTTCTCCAATAATCTTTACCCTCTTTTCCACCCTCTAGTGAAGGATGAGAGAGCTGTTTTGATCAATTACGAGTCACAGAACTGCTTTCAAACAGAAACTGAGAGGAGGACTGGGATTGCAGTCATCTGGTGTGGTGTCACACAAGTCTTGCTGCGATGGTAAATAACCTTCAGTATTTTTCCTTCAGGGCATGAGTCAGAGGATAGCATGTCCACGCTGGCAGGAAGAAGGGGGATGAGGCCCAAGATGATGATGCCTTTTGATTCTCAACCACCTCAGCGTAAGTCAACAGCCCACCTACCAGCTGGCTTGCAACTGGGAGCACCCAACAAGCCATACTGGTGCTGTATACAACAGGCACACTCACCAACATCCTTCCTACTTTGCCTAAGTGTCTCTGTCCTGTCTGCAGTGGAAGAGTTTAGAGGGGGGCAGCCCCTCGCCTTCAGCAGCAGCTTAATGGGTTCACTTTGGAGTGGCTGTATTCTATTTGCTGGTTCCCTTTATTTTTTGAAACTGAGATTAGTGAAACAGGAGCTACTTTTACAGGATAGAGCTCTAATAGAGGCTGAGGCTTTGTGAGTCTGGCAGAACAGACTCTTAAATCGAGAGGGTGGCTGCGTTGTTGCTTCTTATCTGCATATTTCCTTGTCCCTTAATGATGATTTGAGCAAAAGTGCCAAACTGAAATTTTGTTGAGGCAGTAGAAATATTTTTGAATTATTGTTATGAAATATCTTAAGAATTAAACAATATATGTAGTTGTCAAATGATGACTCTGAGATGGAAAGGGACTTGGCTAAACCTCTGGACAGCTAGACTGGAACCCTAACTTGAAACCACAAGTGGAAAATACAAAAGTTACCAAGCAGTGACAGAACCCTGAGGCCAAATCACACAGGCTGGTCTGGTCTGAGCCTGACGCTCTCCCAGGTATGGAGCCAGGTAATTGCTACCTCAGCCTCTTGTGTTTTATGGAATTATTTCAGACCTGTCCATTACATTTCAACTTTTTAACTTTTGGCTTTATTTACTTGAAGTGCTTGGTTTTCTTGCCCTCTGCCTGCTTTTCCAAGTGTCCTGATGGCTCATTTAGCTCAGCTGATGAATTTTCAACTGTTTCCTTGGTTTCCAACCTTTTTTAGAGTAGTGGGTTTTTCCTTAGTTTTATAATAAGCAGACCCAATGGATACAGTGGTGATAGGTATTTTAGGGAGGCAGTATATTCCAGTTCTACCTTTGGATGGTCTTCAGGCTGACGTGGTCACGCCGGCCGGCTGAGTTTTGGATATGGTTTTTCCTTGCAGCACTAAGCCCAGCTGTGACATCCCTTTTTGATACCAGTCCTTCTGTGTTCAGTATATCTGTTTCCCCCCTTTTTCATTAGATGCTGCCTGGCTCAGAAGGAGCAAACCAGGCACAGACAGAGCTGGCTCGGTGCGACAGGTTAGCATAAAACACGAAATGTCAGGGAGGAGATGTAAGGTCTTCTGGTGCCTTAGGGCTCAAGATCAGTTTTGTGCCTGTTTGACTTTTTATCCTGTTTGCCAAAGCTCTAAGGGCTTCCTCTAGGTTCCTGTTCTATAGTAAGTGGAAACATTAATGTAATGTCTTCAGATAGCTTTTAGCGGAAGCTGCAGAGAACACTGACACGAGTACGTGAGGCCCTTTCTCAGCAAGCAACGTGGGAGGCAGGACCATTTAGTGTGGTGAAGTCTGGGCCTGCAGGTACCTTCCTGTGGCCTTTCTTGCCCCCACTGTAGCATTCAAAATGAGTTATTTACCTGGTAAATACTAAACTAGGATAATTTAGTATGTTGGATTTAGTATAATCACAGTAATGGTGTGTGCCTAGTGAGTTCCTCCTTTGACAACTGGAATACAGAGTTCTGGAAGGATATCAGGAAGCGAAGGGCTGCATCTTTCTTCACACACTACATTTCTTTCTGTCCAGTTCTTCATCTGAACTTTTTTCTTCCTTGAAATCAAACAGTGTGTCATGAAGATCATGTAGGGCGGTACAACGTGCTGCTTTTTGACCTGTAAAGCTATGTGTGATTTCGGTCTGATAACCCAGCTAATTATGAGCAAACCTGGCACTTTAAGTTAGATGGGTGGCAGGGTAAACTTCCTGGGGCCATGGCTTTTCAGTGGACCTCAGTTGCTCACCAGATTCTGTTAGGAAATGTCTTGAAAGGTGTAGTATATGTGTGTGATTTTTTTTTTTTTGCGGTTGCAAAAACATAGAGGCAGTTTTTTGTACTAACACACGTTATATTTGATAGCGATTGAAATGGTGGCTGGAACACGGGTGCAGACCAGTGGTTTCTACAAATGAAAGTAATTCAAATGTCTGTGCCTGTACAATTTTATGCCTCTTACCTTGCTGGTGCATCACAAAACTCCTGGTGTCTGTGGCTGTTGCCTCTGCCCGGATTTCTGATCGCCGTGGGCCACTGCTCCGTTTGCCAGTTCTCTACAAGAAAAAGTGGCATTTAGTCTTGCTGGCAGCTGTTAGAACATCTGACTGTTCACATCCCCTTGACAGTTGCATCACAGGACTGAGATCTAGAACCTAGTAACAATTTAGGATTAGAGTGTAGTTACTCTTTAATTTCAAGAGGCTGATCAAGACATTAGCTTCCTGTTGGTGTAACTCGATGGGTGAGAGAACCTGTTTATTACCAATAGCTGAAACTCCCAAGTATCTCGTCTCCACTGATCATTCAGTGTTCACATACCCTGTGCTGCTGCCAGGCTGGTTTCCAGGAGGAAAGGAGGAAGTTGCAGGGTTCGGATTTGTTTAGTCAGCCTTGGAGTTCAAAGCCCATGCATCCATAGGAGAGCTTTTAACTGAGCTCACCATTAGAATGATGCATTTCTGCATCATGTCATTCCTAGAAAATAACTTTCTCAGGCAGCACATCTGGAGAATTTCCAGCAAAAGTTCAAAAGAAAATAACCAACCGCAACCGTTTTGGTTTTTTTGTTGTTTTTTTTTTTTTTTAATTTATGGTAGTGTTTCCTTCCTGGTTTTTCTGGTGAGGCTCTTTTTGGATGATTTTAAGCAATTCAGCATTGCAGTCTGTCCTAAGAACTAAATTATGTGCACGCTTTTCCTCCCAGCTTGGGAATAGTGGGAGTTTGTTTTGTTGATATCACAAAAGGGTGAGGGCAAAGGGTGATGTACATCCAGTATAAAATTAATGTCTCAGGCAAAAGAAAACAGTGAGGTAAAAAAAGGGGGTGAGGGAAGCAAAAGAGGCGTTTGGTTTGAGTGTGCTGGAGTAGAGCTTTACTGTGCCTGCAGAGAGGGAATGGACAGAGCCTTTTTGGTGTCTTGCCCTGCCCTTATCATTTGTCTTGCGGTACTTAATTAACCCAAGACTTCATGTTTGATTGCAACGTTAAGAAATTCAGTGACGGCCAGAAATTATTTTGGAATTTGAGGTCGTAGGTCTCGAGTATGAGGTCTGACATTTATGGCACAGCATGGAATACATGGAAGTTCCAAAGGGACCTGAACTTTATTTTGCTCAAGTGTAACAGAAAGCACTTGAAAGATGCAGGCAGAAGAGACGTACTTTCTGCCCAGGGAGATGGAGAGCTCTGCCTGGTCTGGGGGCTGTGTCTCGGCATGGAGGGAGGTAAAGTGCTGGACACTTGGTGTTGGACCCGCTGCAGCTGTGCCGAGCGGCCGGCTGCCGCTGGGCGGCTCTGGGGGAGAAGGGAGGGGGTTGCTGCGGTTCGGACCGTGCGCGCTCGTCTGTGTGTTAAGCGTTTTTCTGTCTTGTGTTCGTTCACAGCTGTGATTAGTGCTCATCCCATCCATTCACTCGATAACCCTCACCATCATTTCCACTCCGGCAGCCTCGCCTCTCCAACTCGCAGCTATCTCCACCACCAGGTCAGCCCGTGGCCGATGGGCACATCCATGTCCCATTCAGACAGGGCCAATTCCACAGGTGAGATGCAAATGGTCAGGTAGATTTTGCTTGTGATGGAACAATGAGTGAAATCAAAGCCTGGTGCGTTTCAGTGCAGACAGAATCCTTGAAAGGTTGAGTTTTCTGTAAACAGTTTATCATGCAGATCAGGTATTGATCCTTGAAATACATGGTGATGTCATTGGAAAAGGAGCCTCTCTGTGTTATGTGCAGCTTCAGAGAGGAAGATTCCTTACTCTGAAGCCTGGAGTCTGAAACATCAGATAAAATCTAATTTAGCTACTTAAAATGATAACTTTTTTCGTAATTAGTTCTGTTGGAAACAGAGAAGGACAAAAGTCCAGACTTGCTGCTGAGAACTGACATTAATCTTCCTGAAGCACACAGAGAGAAAATGGTGCTGATTTCTGTGCAGCATTTTCAGGCCTGAAGCAGAATTTTTGCTATATTTTTTGTAATGTGTCTCGTGCTCTGAAAAATTCTGAAACAACAGAATTGCACATAGGTAACATCTTGAGATGAAGTGAATTTTGACATTCCCTCATTAAAGGTCTACAGTTTAAATTCATGCCACAACCAACAGCCTTGTTTCCTTACAGAAGCAGTTTAGGAGCCTGCAAAGATACAGGCAGACAATGTGTTAGAGGCAGAGGTTCCCCTTGTTCTCTTTACACGGCCAGACAGCTCTCACAATCCAGATCTTTTCCTGCACGTGAACCGAGCAGGATCACGATGCCCTAAATTTCAAGACACCATCTCACTGTTTTCTGATATCAGGGTGGAGCCTGCTGCAGTAAAACAAATGAAGCCTGGGATTTTGTTTTAGCTTTCAGCACTTTCAAGTCTATCTCAGGAAAAAAATGTGGCTCTTCTGTATGCACCACAGTGAGGTGTGCTTAATGTATAGCTATTTAAGAATGCCAATAGTGTGCAACACTCCCGGGTAAAATGAGGTGAAGGTTTGTGTTCTGTGGGGCTTATCTGAGGTGTGTGAATTCCCTTCTTAGCTTCTAACGGCGACCTTGGAAAAGGTGCTTGCAGACACTGCTGGTTTGTTTCCATCTGACCACAGAGAACATTTCCTTGAGGAAAACGAAGCCCTTGGGGCTTTTGTGTCTCGTAGAATCGGTTCGGAACACCCCGAGCACGGACACCATGCCGGCTTCCTCGTCCCAGCCCTGCGCCGAACCCCAGGACCCCGAGAGCAGCGCGGGCTCCTACCTGGCCAGCACGCAGGAGGAGGACTCTGCTCAGAGCCTGCCCACGGCGCACGTCCGCCCCTCCCACCCGCTCAAGAGCTTCGCGGTGCCGGCGGTGCCAGCGCCCGGCCCCACCTATGACCCTGCCTTGCCGAGCACACCCTTACTGACTCAGCAAGGTGAGTGGGGAACTGGCCCCACCTGCTCGCCAGAGACAGGAGGAGGATGGGGTTTGTGAGAAGAAAATGAGAGAGGCTCCTCAAGGGGTGGAGGGTAGAGTTGGGCATCAAAGGAAGTACAGAATCATAGAGTGCTTTGGGTTGGAAGGAACTTCCAAAGGTCATCTGGTCCAACCTCCAGTCTGCCAGAATTTTGTCGGTATAACTTTCAAGGCCCTTTTATGTACGCAGGGTAAACTAGACAGGAATTCAAACTCAGCACTCCATAATCTGAAGTGTTCGTTCTCCTCTAATAGAATCCTTTTTGTTCTCCTCCTTTCAAGGGCTTTCTGAATAAGCATAAGAACTAATTAACTGAGGCATAACTATATATCCCTTTCTTTTAAGCTCCTAACCATCCAGTTCACTCGGTGAAGACTGCGTCGATTGGGACTTTAGGAAGAACTCGACCTCCTATGCCTGTTGTAGTTCCCAGTGCCCCTGATGTGCAGGAGACCACCCGGATGCTGGAGGACTCGGAAAGCGTAGGTACTCGGACGCTGCCGGTGGCTTTCTGTGGCAGTGCTTAGCAAACGGGGGCGAATCTCGCTGGTGGGGACACTTGGAAACTTCAGCGACGTCTGTGCTGACACTTTCAAAGGCAGAGGATGATGATGCTTCTGAGTTAAAGCCCACATAAAAAAAGCCTAGTGCAAGTACCTTCTACAGAAGGCAGCAAATTCACAGAATAAGCACTTCAGTTGCAAGTACTAGTAGAGCTTTCTAAATCTAAAGGAGTATATCTTCATTCCCAGCCACACAAAACCAAACAGATCCAGTGCATCCATCTAGTCCAGCCCACAAGACCTGCTCAGTCAGACACAGAAAAACCTTCAACAACATTTTGGCTGAACTGAGGCTGTTACATGAACATGGAGTCATGTTCTCTGAGATAGAATCATAGAACACTTTTTGTTGGAAGAGACCTTTCAGATCATCAAGTCCAACCATTCCCCCAGGACTGCCAGGTCCCCACTGACCCATGTCCCTCAGCACCACATCTCCACGGCTTGGAAACCCCTCCAGGGATGGGGACTCCACCACTGCCCTGGGGAGCGTGGCACAGCCCTGCACAACCCTCAACGAGAAGAAATTGTTCTTCAGGTCCAACCTAAACCTCCCCTGGGGCAACTTGAGGCCGTTTCCTCGTTTGTTGCTTGGGAGAAGAGCCCGACTCCTACCTGGCTCCAGCCTCCTGTCAGGGAGTTGTAAGATCTCATTTCCTGACCCATGCTCAGTGCCTCTCGTTTTCGCTGGCCTCTTGTAGTGACACAGAGGGGTGAAGACAGGTCCCACCTACAGCACTAGTCTTCTCTTCTCTGCAGTACATAGTGCCTGGTGGAGCTTTGGTTTGTGCCCTGCACATCTGCCTTCTGCCTGCTTATCTTAATGTGAGGAGCATCTCTGCTCACAGAGCTGAAGGCCTCCAGCAGTGCAGTTGGCTCTTCTGTACAGCTTCAGACATGCTGGTGCTCACTTGGAGATGTCATTTATTCCTGGTTCTCCAGCATGCTGTGCCTGGATCCTGTTAAGGTCACGCAGCTGCAGTTTCCTGTGCTGCTGCAGAGCAGCCAAAGTGTCATTGCAGCTGGAAAATGTAGCTTTAATGCCAAAATGTTTAAAGCTATCATCCCAAATATGTTTCTAGATACTCGTATGAAAGCGTTCTAAAAAAATGCAACCAAGTGTTTGGCTTCTTTGGAAGAGCCATTTTCCTTTCAGATTGCAAGCCAAGAAGTTAGTGCCTTAGCTGTTGTATTACTGCTACAGAAAATGTTTGTTCTGAATTAATAAGAATGTTTCTTTTTTTTTTTTTTTTTTTGATTCCGTACTGTCCTTTCCTGTTGTCACCCTCCTGATTTTATTTCTGTATGCACTGGCCTAGAAACCGTATGCATGCTTGATTTGGTGCACTTCTGCCCTTCTGCCGAGTTGTCATTTCTACTTTATTCTTTTTTTGGTTGGTACCAAAAGTGCAGTCCAATATTTACTGATGAATGAACTAATACTTAATATTAGTAAATATTTATGAATAATACTAATATTTATTAATGTCTACAATTAAATCTTAAGAAATTAGTACAATCTAAAGTCACCACAGCATACAACTAGTTAAATCAGGAGTTTTAAAAATTAGGATTAGGTAGTGATTTGGATGGATTCTGCTTTTTTAGGAGATCCAGTAGGAATGAGCCCGAGTACTGCCAGTTCACTGCTGTTTATCCCTGTCAAGAGTCAGAGATACAGGCACAGGACAGAGATGACTCCTCTGGCACAATCCAGAATCCTTGGTAAAACGCAAAGCGCCTTTTATTTAAATGAAAGGAAAGGCTTGTGTCTCGAAGCAAAGGAAGTGAGATCACAGTCAGGGTTTGGGGCTCCATGCTGGGAGGGGCACAATCAGCTGAGCTTTAATGTAAGACTCCAGCCAGAAGGTCTAGTAACAGACCTTAAATACATAGAGCAGAAACTATCAAAGCAGGAGCTTCGTGGCAATAATAGAGCTGTTGGTGGACCACCATGTGCAGCCAAGGAGGGGGTTGGAGAAATACTCCAAGAACATAAGGGCTTGAAAACTACTCAGTCCACTTAGAAAAGGGTTTGAGATCATTATTGTTATTAATGGTATCTGTCTCTGCATACATGGATTGATAACAGAATGATGGTAGCTGGAGCTAGGCAATTGAGGCTAAAACCAGAGTATGATTTTAGCAAGCGTAATAATTCTCAAAATAGTTTTATCGAAGTGATTCCTTTGACCTTTTTTTCCAGTTGAGCTAGCCAGATTTTTCTGAAATATCTACTTTGGTTCAAAGGAAGCAGTTATCTTGAAGCAGGAACTGATACAAGGAGAACAGATAAGATGATCACAGTCTTAAAAATCAATGAAACTATGAATCACTATTGCAGAAAGATCTGCACTTAAAATAGAGAGTTGTTTCAAGTTATTAATTCCTGTAACTGTCGATAAATCTGCTTTTGCTTATTTATGTGTCAGGGTCACAATCTACACCAGAATCACTAACTATTTCTCTTCATTTCTTATTCTGTCACTCCTTAAAGAGACCAAGTCACCTTGTCACTAACTCTTTACCTCTCCCCCAGAATTACGAACCGGACGAGCTGACCAAAGAGATGGCCCACCTGGAAGGACTTATGAAGGACCTTAATGCCATCACTACAGCATGACCACCTTCACCAGGACACGACTCCAGACAGTTTCACAGGTCTTGGGACTCAGCCTTGGAACACAAGGAATTGTACAGAGGGAAGAAAAGAAAAAAAAAAAAAGGAAAACAAAAAAAAGAGAGGAAAAAAACAACAGAACGAGGGACAGCACATGAGAGCATACACAGAAAACAAAGAACCAACCAGGGCATTTATGCTACAGCTGGTCAAAGGTAGATGATGACTTTGCTGTCATCATCCTGCAGTGAAGTCATTGCCAAGCTGAATTCCATTTGCCTGCCCAGACAATGCAGGGCCGGGACTCCTCGGGCTGAAATTGAGCATCCAGACTAAGGGAAAAAAAAAAAGTGGACTTCACAGGTTGTGGGTTTTTTTTCTGGTCAGGTTTTGTCTCTGTGGTGTGATTGCCCTGCCTTTTTCAGTGTTGGACATTCGCATTTATGTACAATTTTATTTGTGTTTTTATTTTATCTTTTTTTATAAAAAGGAAAAAAAATGTTGTAATAAAAAAAAAAGAGAAACTTGTTTTCCCCAGCCTAGACTGATGTTTGACTGCTTGTTCTATTGTGTATGAAAATTCATTGCCAGTGTGGGTTGTTCTGGGTTTTTTTGTTTGTTTGTTTGTTTTTTATTCTGCATATAATTACATCCCCTTCTGGCAGTTAATCCATGGCCTTTTGGGATGCTGCACTGCTATTTGTAAGCTTTTTTATTATTTTTATATTATAATTATTAAAAGCCTGACTTTCTCCTCTCATCACTGTGAGATTACCAGTCTGTTTGAATTGAAATGTAATTTGAAAGGCTTGTTTGTCGCTTTTTGTGCAGTTTCAATATTTTGAGTGGGGAAAAGTAGATGGGGAAGGGGAGGGGATCCAGGGGAGGTTTTATCATTGTTGTTTTCCTGTCTTTCTACATTGCCTCGAAAGACTGAAGAAAATGAAAGCATCTTCTGTAACGTCCTTCCTTGTAACTCATACGGTGTCTCTGGTTACTGAATTGCAGTCAGAGTCTCATTTAGAAACGTTAAAAAAAAAAATTCCTCCTGTAAAGTAAGGTTCCTTATGTTTAGATGACACTACAGCTTATTTTGGCAACAGTTTTGTTGTTAGTTTAAAGGTCGCATCACGAAAGGCTGCAAGTGCAGATTGAGAGCTCAGGCCAGGCAGCAGTGCTCAGCACTTCTCTGCTGAGGTCTGAGCTACCTGGACCTCCCAGGAGCAGAGCACTGTGCACCTCTTCTCATCAACAACATACCAGATAGTACTTCTGGGAGTACCACATGTCCACAGGATCCTTCAGCAGCCACTCCAGCCCCAGGGCAATTTCTCTGTCCCAGGCCCTTTAAACAGGAATCTTTCTCTTAAGGAGTCTTAAGCAGAGAAAGAAGCAAGCTTAAAATGTAATTTATTTTTTTTTACACTTTTGAAACCATTTGAAAAGAAAAACAGTATTAGCAACTCAGGTGCTGTTGACATATCTGTCTAGAAAGGAAGGAAGGTTAAAAGGGAACTCCTATAGGAGAGGAAGGAAAGGGGTTTTCCTTTCCTCCTTGATTGCCTGGCTCTGCCATACCCCATGAAGGAGGAATGGCATAAAAAAAGGGGCTGTCTTTTAGTGAAAAAAAGACCCAGCAATGCCCAGCTGCCAAGGAACACGTGTGCACTTTGACTTTTAAGAGGAAGCTCAGAACCTCCTGCTGATCCAGCTAGAGAAGGTGTTCCCCCAAAGCGGGCAGGGGCTCGGCGCTGCCCTTGTCCACAGTGCCTCTGCTGGGTGGCTGTGCCTCCTGGGACCACAGAAGAAAATACTGTCATCTGCTTAAACTGAAATAAACAAAAACAAAACAAAACAAAAACAAACCAAACCAAACCAACAAACGAAAAAAAAACACACAAGAGCTTGGCTTCATTTCTTTTCTCCTTTGGACTCGAGCTAAAGCTCTGGGCCCATCTCCACAGTCCCTGTCACTAGGAGAGGAGAGAGCCAAGCAGCCATTCCGGGCAGCAGCAGGGTTTGGCTTGTAGTTTTTACCTCCTTTCTTTTCTCAGCCTCTTTCTGTTGTCATTTCTAGGACGTTTGCTGGGGGTATTCATTATGTGAGGGGCAGAGGGAAGCAGATGAATTGGAGCACCGTGGTCCACCTGGAAAATTGACGTTTGGACTTTTAATCAATACAATTCAGGGCAAAATAAGCTACAGAATATGTATTTAAACAAAAAAAAACATGCACCCTGTCCCGAAAGGAGGGTGTGTATGTTTTCCTTTGCCTATTTTTTACATATACCCAAAGAAATACCATCCTATATATACAGTATTCTTAGCTGGTGGGTCTTTGTGAATATTACTTACATATAACACCATGAATGTTAATATTGTCATTGAATTTGGGGAGGGGGAATATTTTTAATGATAAAACAACTGTTCAAAGTTGTTTTTTTAAGGTTAAACTAAAAAAAAAAAGAAAAACATTTATTCAATTCAGTGTACAATCTGTATTGCACTTTTTCACATTTTAATGTTAACATTTTCTTACATATCCTGTGATTTTAAATTTGGAACATTGTGTATCCTTGTAGTGTCATAGTCAAGCTGTTAAGTGACAGCTTCCCTCAGAGACATTTGGGGAAAAAAAAAAAAAAAAAACCTGTATATTGTTTTATGATTCTCATGTAGAACAATTTTGAGGACTGCTGTAGACGTCTACCTTTCTGTACAATTTTTTTTTTTGCGTTTCTGTAGTATTTGCTGTATACTCTATGGCTTTTTTTAATAACTTCATGTTTATTATTTTGTATTGGACATCCAATACACTTTTTTTAATCCAATCAAATTCTGGTCTGCTTGGAGAGTTTGTTCTCTTTTGAATTATTCTTATACCTTTTTTTTTTTCCCCCCTTAATCAGCATGGTGACCAGGTTTGGAATTTTGCTGGCTCCTTTTTTTGGTGTCCCAGGTCCTGTTTTGGGACCCAAGGCAGCGCAGGAGGGTGACACTAGAGGGCAGCGGTGACCTGCCGGTGGATAAAGCTGCACAGCAAAGCTCAGCCTGCACCACTTCAGCATCCACGGGGCTAAATTCTTGCTCGGCAGCCCAGGTTAAGGAGACTGACAGTAGTGATTCTTTCTTCTTGAAAGAAAATTGACACTGGATTTGAACTAGCAGCAAACGACTGTTCACCTCAAATCCAAGAATTCCTTCTGGGGCTCAACATGATTAACCAAATGGCCTTTGTCCAAAATGGGAAACCTTTACAGCTTTTCCCTGAGGCCAGGTCTCCCCTCACCCAGCGCAGGCCTCGGCCAGGTTACGGGGGTCCCCCACGACCCCTCACATACAGCCCAGTGCTGAGTTGCGGTGTGACTCTAGAACCTTCCATAAGCAGACCCAGCAAAAACTCCTGCCTCCAAAAGAGGGTGCTGGCCAACCGGGCAGGCAAGGGGCCAACCATCCGGGCAAGCGAAGGCACGGGGCCGCTGGAGCGGAGGTGGCCACAGGGTGAGGAGAAGGAATGACAACCCTCAGCAGCACAACGTGGGAAGGTGGCAACGAGAACATGAGCATCAGCATCAGAGTGGCCAACCCCCCCTGTTCACCTGCCCCTTGAGAAGGCAGGAAAAGCCTGAAGATGGTACACGAAAATCCACCGAGGGAGAGAGAGGAGGAGCGGGCCTGCTCCGAGTGCTGCTGGGCCACCTTGCTGGGGGGGAAGGTGTTCTCACCTGGCCTCCCACCATGCTCAAAGCCTGGTTCATGGCCACAGGCAGGGCTGGAAGGAGCTGCACAAGGCAAACAACCTACTCCCTGTCCTTTAGTTGCTGAGAACCATCCTTTTTCCAGTTACTTCCCTATTTCAGCTCCCATCTCCCAACGTTTTCCAGCACACCCTGCCAGACCTTCCTCTCTAGGGAGGGTGCCCAAGACAACTGGTTCTCATAAAGCTGCAGTTTAGAGCAAACACTCATTTTCCTTGGTAGGTTCTTAGGAAAAAACGCTGTTCCCCAGCCCTGCTGGCTCAGGACATCCCCCCCTCAGCCAGCTGCCAAGTGGCCTCTGGCTGGCAGGCTGCTCTGCCCATGGTGGGTGGCACATGGTAGCAGTTTAACCCCAGCCCTTCTGTTAGCACAGAAACACACCAGTACCACCACTGCCAGCCTTGGAAACGTGATGCAGTGCTGCTCCTGGAGCTGCAAGTCCTCTCCACCTGAACCAGACACAGGCCAGCCCTGGTTACCATACCAGTAACCCCACAACTGGGGGAGGGGGGCTGGGCGAATTAAATGAGACATGCCAGAGATGAAGCAAGAAAATCATCATACATCAACTTAATCCAAAGCAGAAGCACTCACCCTTAGTGGGCTCCAGGCTAGGATAGACCAGACTGCAGCAGGCTCCTCTGCATGAGGGTTTTGCTGTGGCCCTTTCCATTTGCTTTCATTTTAGGCTGGCTGTCCATGCCTCCACCTCCCAGAACTTCATCATTCTGTAAAGAGCAGGGTGACATCTTCCTCCCTGGACTGCAGACCTAAGGGGGTAAGAGTAACCCCCTTTGTAAGCTCAGTCACTGTCCCTGGCTGGCAGGGCCTCTGCAGAGCGAGATGGGACAGCCCACTGTGCGTGTTGGAAAGCCCTGACCTGACTGCAGCCCCCGAGCAGGAGCAGGACCCTGCCACGGGGAGCAGGAGACCGCTGCCAGTGCAGACACCCAGGTCCCAGCAGCAGCAGGGCAGGG
>NW_008619888.1:76907-94031 GCF_000691845.1 Merops nubicus | reverse complement strand
CCAGACCCGCGTCCTGGAGTTGATTAGCACGCGTCTCGGGACGAAGTCCCTCAGCCGCTCGCAGCAGGATGCAGCGGGAGGCCGACGCGAGAAACCGCCGCCGCCGCCCCGCTACGCACGTTTTACATTGCTAATATATTGTTCAATAGCTTTCTGTGAAAATCACTGCTCTACGAGGACATGAGCTGTGTCTTCGCTTTCAGGCTAAGGGGCATGCTGTCCACCTTGGTTCCTCCTCCATCCATCTCCACATTATCTTTGTCAGAGTGGCCATTAATTTTGCTTTAAGTAGAAAAGACTGCTTGGGAATAGATAATGAAAGACAAAATTGGCACCTTTCTTCACAGAAGGCAGCAGCTGAAGAATGACCCAAAAATAAAATCTTGATGATAAAAAGCTACTTGCCAAAAATCATCTGTGCTCTGTAGCTTCTCCAGATTTATCCTGCAAGGTACCCACAGCCTTGGAGTGAGATGATGGGAGCTATTTCAAAGCACTAAATCACTGATGGAGAGTGCACACCTCTACTTCAGGACACGAGAATCAAAGGTACTGTCTCTGGAAAACAGAAATCAGAGGGGTGTTCTTTACAGTTAGAAAATTATATCATTAACTGAGTACAAAAAAAAAAGTAGCTCTACAAATGGTCAGAAAACGGGATGCAAGAAATGATGAAAGAAACACCCAACCCCCAGTATGATAACCACACTACTGGAAGGAAAAAAGTAGATCCCCCAAGATCATTCACAAATAAAAAGTAAATTTCTGTTGTCTGTTTCCAAAGATTTAGCTCAAATGGAAGCAGTAATTTGGAGCTCACATAAATTTTGAAGTTCAGTATTTATAATGGACAGTTTACTTGAGATTTAAATACAGAGCCAGTAAATCTGAACAACTACTGAAACATCCACCTTTCATTCAAAACAGAAGTGGAAGAGTATGAGCTATTTAATGTGGGTCTAGGATAAAGCTCATAAGAGGTGTGAAAGACAAAGAAATACCAAAACACAACTAATTGCCATCTACTATCATATTACCAAGATAATTGTTACTGGCCTATAATAATCAGGAAGAGATTTAAATGCATAGTTTTCATTTCTCAACATAAACAGCCCAAATGTCATTTTTATATGAATACAGTTTATTCTCTTCTTCTTCTTCACCATACCTATCATCCATAATATTTATAATGTCTATTGCTAGAATCTAGTGATTAATACCCTTAAATTCCCTCATGACTGCGATACGCTGGAAAGATGTTAAGATAAAATTATTAGTTCTTTAAGTTATAAAAGTCATTGGCAATCTGAGTAAGACAGCTGAGCAAGGCCTAACCAAAGACTTCTAGATATACTCATTAATTATTTTCAGTATGTAATCATATTATTCTAAGCTGGCAAAAATAGAGCAGGAAGCCAAAGAGAGAAATAATTGGTTCTAATCTGCCCTTTTCAGTGGCACCACAAGAATGAGCGTAACATGTTGCTCAAGGGATTTCTACATATCCCTTGCAAACAATAGCTCAGGGGCACAGAGCAGCGTCTTTCCCACTGCAGTGCATCCCTCCCTCCATTGAAACGCTGCCCTGAGCCACAATGGAGGAAAGGAAGTGCAGAACACGGCGCCCAATGGGTATCCCAGATGTTGTTTTCCACGGGCGACGGTGTGCTGCTCCATCTGCTTCTGCAGCCCCCTCCTGGGGCTCAGAGGGACAGAGAAGGGGTGGCAGGGAGGTCACAGGTGTTCTCACATGTCACAGCGGCGTCAGTGAGAAAGAGCACTCCTTAGAGTGGCACGAATAAAATCATCAAATCATTTACATCTCAAAGTGACTAAAACCACTGCTGGACTGGATGGCCATGTCCTGCATAGGGTTTCACTTCCAGGACAGCTACAACGGGCAAATGCACCTGGATAATCCAAAGGGTGCAAAGCTCTCGGTGATTACAAAACATCCACACTACTGAGAAAATAATACCATCTTTCTAAGAGGTTAGAAGCAGCAACATAACAAAGCCCCAGAGAACATCACACTCCAGTGTCAATATGACAAGTGAAAAATCATCACAAGCATCTGCTAGGATCACTTGAGATATAACAGAACAGCCACTGAATGCATCTCTGCCCGTCCTACGTACAACCCATGGACTGAGAAAAAAACACCTCAAATCTCTTCCCTTGGCCAAATAGCAGGCAGTAGAATTTCCATGATAGCCAAGGAGAAAGAAACCCAGAGATATAATGCATATAAAGTAAAATAGGGGGGAAAAAAAGACACCAGTACTCTTAATTTTAACTATATAGCCTCACATCTGAACAGAGCGATCACCCAGCAGTTGTTATGGCAATAAAGCTTTCCCTTGCATCTCTATTCCAGTGCATTCCCACCCACACATTCAAGGTATTTTGGAGGCACTACCACCAAAATCGTATCTCCACTATTAACTTACATTTTAGGACCTTCTTACAAAACACTCCAGGGATGTACTGTGCTGTTTCTCAAGGCCACACTTCAAAAGTTCCTTATGTTCCAGAAATCAGCTTTTTCTTCTTGTGTTGTAGAGAAAAATTCTTAGTTTCACACTTCTAAAGATTAATTTGTCTAAGAACAAAATGCAGGACTTTTAAAATTACAGATGGGAAGAGTAGAGGATGTTATGTAGCCTTTGCACATTTGTCACACAATTAAGTTATCCTTCATGGGGGAAGGAGGGTCTAGGAACAGGGTTTTAAGAACAAGGTCCCTTAAAAACGCAGGCCAGACTAATTCCTAACATTGTTTCACTCACAATGGTGGAAATACTCTGTGAATGAAGATTTTGTGAAGGACTACTGTTTGCAACAAAACGAAATTGTACTTGCAGCCTTTCAGGATGGGAACTTGCTAGAAACAAAGAATAGGAGCAGGGGGAACTCCCACCTAGGGAGCACAGAAGTCAGAGAGGAGCAGATAATGGTTCCTTACCACCGGGCAACCCCGTTAACCCCATAATGACCACTTCAGTGCAGACACAGGCTTTCCCTCTCAGCAGTCTGGCTTGGAACACACTGCCCTGCCCTCCCTGTCTGCGGTTGGGAGCATTGCTGCTACACTGCTATTTGGCTCTGGTATTCCACTAAAGACAGATATAATCGAATAAAGATTTCCTTATTTTAGTGAAGTCTGAATTGCCTGACAATGCATGAATTAAATTCACCCGATCCATTCCATAAACTGCCCTCTGTAAACCATTGATATTTCCACATCGTTATATGGTACATTCAGTAATCTGATTGCCTTGGGAATATTTGTTTTTCCTAAACTTGTGGCCAAGGTACATAAGATTAGATCAGACACAGCTTGTCTAAGAATGCTGTAATGTGGGTGTACAGTATATTGGCTAGTTTTGAGTTACAGGTAAAAGTTCCCTTTCCAACGTTTCCAGCCAGAGGTTTGAGCTCACATATCTGCAGTCGTCTGTTGCAGCTTTTGGCAGTTTTCATTTTGCTTTCCTGTTGGCCTTCTAAATACTGGAGGATCAACATGGGAAATATTTGTACTGCAGGCCTCACTGCCTGCTCGCCTGATCCATACCTCAGCAAAACTTGTGATATTTTATAGGTCCTCGCAAAGAACACGAGTCTCGCAGGGATTCACGCTCTTCTGCGGGGATTTTCTCACCATTCTGCATGTTAACATGAACCAACAGCTGGGTTTAAGAGAGCTGCTATAAATAGTAACATCACGCTGCAAGCCAGCTTCTTGGAAAGTAAAGAAAATACGTTATTTAATGCACTCTGACATTTGCCTTTCCTCCCCTTATTCCTAAGCTGCGTCTCTGTAAACACCCACCACGACAAACGCACAGGAGTTGACTCTTCACAGGGACGTAGCAAGTGCTGCCTTGAGACCCAGCACAGCCTCCCTCTCCTCAGCCAGAGAGCTGGCAAGCCCCACACAGCAGGAAAAGGAGTCAGAGCGGGGATGGAAATTCCTGCTTCCAACAGCATTCAAGATTACAACCTTTGGTATTTTATTTTCATGGTTGCTCTATGTTGCTTCAGAAACTTCCTGCTTTTGCCCTATCTTTCCATTCATTAAAACTGCAGCTCGCAATTAAACATTCTGACATAACATAGCTGAGATTTTTTGGCAGCAGCCTCAACCAGAGGTTTTTTAGAATTTCCTGCAGACAGCTTTAAATTTTCATATCCTCATGAATGCTTGCCACCTCCATTTAATAACCTGAAAAAATAAGCTGCTCTTAGGAACTTCATTGTTTCTGTATTTCCCCAGCACTCATTTACTGCTTTTAGAAATGTGTCGTGCACATGTATATTTATGGAGAGAGCAAAGTGTACATATGCACAGTATAGTTTGACATCTTATAGAGAACACACAGATTGCTGAGCAGATCTAAAGAAAAATAGTTACGTTCAATATTTTTGTTATTAAAATGTACTTTCCTCTTCTGATGGTATTGTATTATTTCATCCCTCTTAAACAAAACAAGCATATTTACTGTATCATCCAAAAACTGCAGACCTTCATCTGTTAATAATTTTGTAGCTTTATACATATTATGACTGCCATATATTGCAACACTAAACTATTTGTATTATTTCTATGCAACAAAGTATTTCTTAGGATAGAGCTTGCCCATTTTCCAAAGAGCTAGAAATCATTTAAAAGGATTTTAAAGTTATTTGCATTGTTAGGGTGTAGAATATACTTGGAGACGTGTTCAAACATTGTTTGCCATTATCTTTAATATAGATTTGAAACTGATTTGAAAGAGGGTCTTTTTAATGTTCAAACTGACCTTAAAGTCTTTTTTCTTCTAACATTACCTGACAAATAAATTCTTAAAGAGACATTATCAATTTAAGAACTATGCTTTAGTC
Source organism: Merops nubicus (assembly GCF_000691845.1). NCBI lineage: Eukaryota > Metazoa > Chordata > Aves > Coraciiformes > Meropidae > Merops > Merops nubicus. Next base: position 89,147 of record NW_008619888.1, on the reverse strand, counting down.
TGGAAGATCTTCCAAGAGATTAAAGACAAACTGTCTCCTTTTTTCTAGAAGTTTAATTTCTATATTTGACAGCAGTATGGTGGTCAGTATCCCATGCTGTTAGGAAACAAAAGAGACAGAAATAGATATAAGAGACTATAATACCTGAAAAGTCTTTGAACTACTTTTTCAAGTAGATTTGAAGTTGATGGGGCCTCTTCAAGTGACAAAAGCCTCACGGAACTCTTAAAAGCCAGACAAGTTGCTCCGGAGTTGTGCAGAGCACCCTCAGCTCCCACTGCAATCAGCGAGACCTGCTCTTAAAATGTAACTTTAAGTGTTATTTTTCCAGCATTACCTGTTTCACCTGTAAACTCCACAGTCAAAATTGTGCATAGGAAAATGCGTATTTCAGTGCCCTGATTTTGGAAGCTTCATATACAGACCCCACAATAGCTCTGCCTGATCTGTTATAATGTACAAGGCATAACAAAGAAACTTCTAAAGCAGTTAACTTGTGAAATAGTTTAATTCTTAAACATGGACACTTTACAAAGTTGCATATAACAGTGTCCAGATTCCTCAGTACAAAGGTGTCGTAGGTGTATTTCCCATTGACTCCTTTGGGGGTACATGTAGGATGCTTGGTCTGTGCCCCAGAGGATAAATAACAGACACCAGCTTCCCTGCTCCCTCTGGCCCTCTCAGGTAAAGGCAAAAAATGCCATTGATCCTCTGTTGGAGGTTTGCTTTAACTTGGAAAACAAGCCTTAAAAATTTAACCAGAGTTTTAATATGGATCAAGCAGTGTGCATTTCTGAGTTCTGTATCTGAACAGGCATTTGTGGAGGGGTTTATGGTTTTCTTGGCTGTGATTTAGGATTATTACATACTTTCTCAACCCTTTACTAAAAATATGCTCAGTTCTAACCATGAAATGCGGCAGCACATTTGTTGCAGTCTCTGTGGATGGTTTCTTATCTGTCAAACAGTTTGGAAGACAAACTGGCACCGAGACAGCTCACCTGTTTCCTATGGTTACTCGATGATAAGCTCCTTCACAGACCCCTCTGTTACATCTAGGACAAGGGTTTTGAGACAGAGCTCTGCTACCCATGTAAAGGGGTCACCTCGCACTGAGACGCCGTTCCCTTGCCAAGCCAAGCCAGCTGGCTTGGGACAGAAAGTTCTCTTCTACTTGCGTGGGCAAACTTCATCGCCTTCCCATCCTTTTTCTCTTGCTGTCACTTCCCTGCAGAGGTGGTGGCGGCTGATAGCAGCGAGAAGCAGCGTTCAAAATGCATCCATGTCAGCCAAGATACTAATGCCTGGTCCTGCAGCCACGTGCTGAATCCATCAGCATGATCTCAGTGAGCTAATCAAATGGCTCTCCTTTTGTCGTGTGGAAGGAGAGAAAGATTAACTGAGACTGAGTTCAAGTAACTAAAGAAAAAGAAAAGCATCTGAAGTTTTGGTGTCTGATCCTGTGTTTCACTGGCCCCAGTCATGGTTCAAAAGGGTCCAGACTCATCCTGCATTTGGAACTTTTGTATCATTAATTTCAGTTTAGCAAATCCTGTTGAGTTCCTCATTGGAAAGATGCAAATTTCTTCTTAGCTCTCCCACAGGGTGGAGTAAGAAAACTAGTGTTATCTGGCAGGAAAGCTGAAAGTTTGGCATTGTTGGGTCTCTTATTGTTTGTCTTGGGGTTTGCTTTTTAAGAAAGATGCAAGTTCGTCTTCAAATAACTTTAAAATGGAGGGTATTCAAATTTCTCCATAAAATACCGCTCTACAAAATCAACGAAGAGTCTCTTTTTAACTCAAAGATTGGACCTGAAAAACTGCACTAGCTAAGCAAAGAATAAAATGTGCAATCTGTATAGTTCAGCTGGTGTAGAACTGCTTTAAATCCGTTTCATCACCCTTTAGCCAAGCTGAGCTGTTCTAAACTAGGTTAAATCCACTAGTGCAATGGAAGCCAGGCTCTGACTTCACCACACCTTGGCTACGCTTCCCCCCTGCGTACCAGAGGATGAGGCTCCCTGAAATCACCTAGCACTGCAGGCGGGTATGCAGCTGGGGAGAGCTGACACCTACGGACTCGTTATCCCCACGCTAATTTGTCCCTGTGTCCACCTCCGTGGTTACACTTGTTTATGTAACACGGGTTTAAAATTATCCTCCCAGGGCCCGGAGAGATGAATGAGTGCTCTCATTCACGTCCTGACACGCCTGACAACTTACCAGGCATCACCCCAGCCGCGGTAATTGACCATGTGTGTTTGCTCTTAGCCTGTGGCCACCTCGGATGGAAGAAACCAGTTCAGACTTTTCTTTTTCTTGGCCCCGAGGTTGAGCTGACACACTGAACCTCACGTTTGCTGCAGGCTAAGGAAAGGCACCCTGCGCTCACCCTGCCCCGACGGCTGTGTGGCAGCTCCTTCCCCTGCTGGAACGGACAGCGTGCCGGAGCTGCTGGGTGAAGTGGGATAACTGAGGGGGTAAATCAGGTGTTAGTTCAGTTCAGTGCAAGTCAATTAGGGGTGGATTTAAGGTAAAATGACACAAATCACTCTTAGTCCAGAATGAAAGCAGCTACCCACCACTGGCTTAACTAAATCCAATACGGCCTAATCTAACATAAACAGGAAGACTTTCAAGTAGCCATAAATAGCCAAAAATCTTATGTGCATTGCCGTGGGCATGTGCATTCACTTCAAGCAATAAATACAATTGGATACATAAGCAAAGAAAGCGAGCCAAATTCACAGCTATCTCTGCTGGGAGAGAGGTAGCTGTGAAAGCAGCAATACCTTCCCTGGCTCTCCTAGCAGACTGGGCACACTCCATCATCTTCAGTCAAAAACTGCTGAAGCTAAGAAGGGGCATTCTGTGCTGTCTCAGGACTGTGCACTCTGCCAGCACTTAATAATGAGTATGTAACAGTGTTAACATGATCCTGGTAAAAGTCAATTGTGAACAAACATGAAACAGCTGAGTTTGTTTTCATTCCTGGAGCCTGATGAAAAGTATTAAGGATGAGAAGATTATAAAGATACTGAGAAGTACATCTAGGTTTCGTAAATTTTAATAAAAGAAGTTTTATTAGTAATTCAATCTAGCAGAAAAAAATCCCTAATGAATAAAAAGCAAATAAAGGTTGATTTTCTCAAATGGCTTCACCCCTCATCTTTAGAAACTGTTGTTGAAATTAGGGAAGTATAGTTGGGATTAGTCATATAGGGACAATTTTTAAAATCCTTTACCAATGGGAGACTGACTTGAAGCAAGGAATTTTGTCCCCTAGTTCCCATTTCCTGGCTGAGTTATCTCTTCTAAGAAATTCTTTTATGGAGAATGTCCGTGGGAAACTAGCCTGAATTCCTTGTTGTGTGAGATTTTAGAAGACTCTGTTATGGATCAGCATCCCACTAGGGAGGATACAAGATGCATACGCACAATAAAATTATAGTCTTGCCCCTACAACATACTATGTAGCCCTAGTAGCAGGCTGTGCTTCAAATTTGTCCCTGTGTGGCTGTTGGGAACCAGTAAGGAGTCATCCTGCAGCCTACAGGAAGAAATGCAGCCCTTTCTCATGGTGGTTACTTGGCTCACCCATCCACAGTAAAAATACATTGTCCTCTACCCTCTGGGACTTCTGCTCTAAGTGCCCTTTGCCATGGCATAGATTTTGTTCACTGGGTTGATTTTTTTGTCCCCTCACTCCAAGCAGCACTGTACGTGTGCTGCACAGTTGAAGCAGACCACACATTTTGAACACAGAAAAAAAATAAGCATATTATTATCAGGATAATTGAGTGTTGGAAAGAAAGTTGCCTCCAGCACTTTGTCCAGATTAAAATCTCAATCAGGACCATTATCTGGGAAGTATCTGCAGTGACACGTGCATGCTATACATCTCAGTCAGCAATCTGGCCTATAGCATTTGCAGAAGCTTTAGCAATTCCTTTAATGACCCTTACAAGTCCTCCATTTATTCAAAAGCTGCAATGCCAGTCCATGTGAGACAGAAGCTTCTAAAACAGCAGATTGAAGTACTCCATGTAAATTGAGCAATTTCAGCTAACACATGTCGACTAAACCAGAGCTGCCCATCAGCCAAGCTGCTGCTCTGTGACAACAAACATCTGAGGTACTGGAGCTTGAAGTCCATCGAAGTTATTTATTTTATCATGCAGAACTAAGCCATCAGCCATTGCTCTCACAGACATGGTTTTCATCTTCCCCCTCAACCAGAGTATACGTGCTTTCCTCAGAAGAAAATAAATGTTATGTACTTAGCCTTAATATTAACCTTAAAAATTGAGCTATTAGAGTTGATGTTTATCCTGCCTCTAGTACCAAATTGTGCACGCAAGCGTAATTTGGGGATCGCTGAAGGACGAAAACCTAAACCACAGCTATTGTTAATTCAAGACCAAGCACTTTTGTTTGAATCAACATGAAGCAACCACGAATATAATGACTGTAGCTAATGCTCTTTTCCTCTCATCATGTTAGTGATCTGAAAGCTTCCTTCAGAGGATTATTTAAGGAGTATTTCAGTGGAAGAGTAACTAGTTTAGAGTGTACACTAGTTGAGTCAAAGTGGAGGGAAGCAGCAACAGCCAGCGGAGCAAAGCCACTTCCCCAGTACCATTTCTAGACCCTACCACCAGTTGTTTCTGTTTTTCTTTTTGGCGCACACATTTTTGCTCCTCCATCATCAAGAAGGAAATTATCATTGTTATATTGCTGTAAATTTGGACCAGTTCCACGGACTGTTGATAGTCATTGCCTCCAAATACCCCTGGGGAAGCATGTTGCACTGCATGCTCTGTGTGGCTCCTTCTGCACAATGCAGAGCTGATGCCTTTCTCCCGGCCAGCTCGCTCGGGAGCCATGCAGCAGTGTAACGGCTCCAGCTTCCTTCTGTGTCTTCAAGATTTTAGCTCCAGTCTTGCTTGTTTGCCAGGAGAAGGTTCCAAAATAAGAAACACATTCACTCCTGCTCCCTTCTCTTCACATGGTTACATTTAGACTTTCTTTTAGTGCTTTCCTCTCATCACAAGGCTGGGAGTCTTATTGCTTACGGAAAATAGAATTTATGCACTGTCCCAAAAATGTGCTCGTATTCCAACTTTTCTCCACCGATCTGACTTTATAGCCTATAGCTTTAGGTACATCTGATGATTCCCTTTTTTCCCCTCATTGTTGTGGTTTGTTAGTTTTAGCACTGCTGACACAAACAGTGCATTTCAAAAGGCATCTTTCCTGTGGGCTCTTTTTACTCGTTAATGTGGCTAAGCATCATCTGAAGAGCTGGGTGACAGCTCGCCTTGCATTAGTTTATGGCATTCCCAGCTATGATTTATTGTATCTGAAGGAAAGCACAGTTACATCTGTAGGAAAGAGAAGAAGAGTCATGGGAAAAGGGGAGTTCTGTTGGAGTTCTGGCTGTGAAGGGAACTGGGGAACTTGACATTTTGGTTCCTGCACAAGATGTAATTTCCATCTGAACAGCTCAGGCACTTCCACGGCTTCACTTCAGCCCCAGCTCTGTGCTAACAAACATCTCTCCTAAAAGCTGCTCCCACCAACCTGAATTGATGCGAGTGGTGTGTTTTCAGCAAAAGGCAAAGGAAAAAGTTGCTTTAGTAAAATAGCTGATAGCCCACTTGAATTGGATTGGAGTATTTCATCCAGGCCACTCAGAAGTAAACCAAAGCAGCTGGGAAAATGGCAGATGAACCTGACAGCTTGCAAATAAAGTTTTCCTGGAAACACTGCACGCTGAGTCGATAGCCGTGTAGCTCCTGGTACTGAATTATTGGTACAAACCCAGTTCTTTCCAATGAATCACATTTTCCTCAGTTCAAGATTAATCAACGTGTCATTTAGAGGTATTCTCACACAATAAGCACTATGATAGAGATGTCAAACTATTTTAGGTCAGACTGGTTTCTATTTTTAGCTTACCTATTCCATTACAGGACTAATCCCTCAAATTCAGAGAAGGCAAGTGTTACAAGGTGCAAGCAAAATCCTGGCACCATGGAAGGTTGGTGAGAGTTGTGCCATTGACCCTAATAGGGCCAGGATATCACCTAATTGGTAAAGTTTAATTAAAGCTTCTTCCTGTTCAAATTGTAGTTCTATCTTCAGTAACTGAGACAGTTACTCAAATTCCTGCTTTTAAAATGCTTTAATGTTCCAGAAATGTTGCAGATGGGGAAAACAAAAGAGCAGGAGAGGGTGGCTACATGTTCAGAGTGAAAGGTAAGAAAGGTCCCCTGTTCACTGCACCATGATACTGCCTAGCCCTCAATCTGCTGCATTCTTAGTTCCTGCTGTGGATCCTTAATATCTTATGTATCATTCTAAGATAAGAAAGACTGAATTTTGTGTATGTACTTACACATAAACATAACTGCTTTCTTTTATTATACATCATATGTGTAGACACACACATGTACGTACACACACCCACAGTGCTTCCTTCACTAATATTAAATAATAATATATGGTGACATTTCTTAAGCAAAGCAGTGTTCAAAACCAAGACCATAAGAAATTTTGGGAAGCAAAAAACAGCAAAGATATCCATCCAAAATGCAGACAGCCTTCCTTCTCAGTTAGGAGTTGGACTGCACAAACCCATGACGTGTGTGTGTGTGTACACCTTCACAGCTCAGAATTCCATGTGGACCATCAGGTGTCACATTGAACTGCTCCTGCAGAAACTCAGAGCCAGTGAAGACTAAATTCCAACCCTCCCTGTCCATAAGGAGTCACCGCCATCCAAAACAGAAGAGAAACTCTGGATATGCCTACAACAGGGGTAGCCAACTGGAGGCCCACAGAATTTGGATCAAGCCCACAAAGCAGTTTTCTTTGGCCACTGAGAAGCTAGCTGGCTCACAGGCCAACTATGTGGTGTTGCTCTTTGTGCTTGGGGCAGGATGCACAGTAAGTTGTGCCTGCCTCGTCTCCATGGGGTCAGCCACCCTTGCCCAAACTGATAATAAAGATTACTTTCTAAATTTCGTGCAAGTGGGCTACCCCTGTCTACATGCTTTCCTGCATGCAGACAAAAACTTGCTTTACCCATGGTCTGAGCTGGCCAGAGCCCTAAACCCAAGCTAATATCCTGCCTCTCAGCAGGCCACAGTAATTTGGGCATGTAGCACATTAGCTGCAGCTACATGGCTTCTGGTTCTCTTGGACAGCAGCCAGAGTAAGCTCATATCTGCCTTCAAAAGACCATGTAGACATCACTTCTGTAGCTGGGAGTCAGAAGACCTATGACAGGAGTGGAAAAATACTGCTCCTGCACAGTGGAAAGCAGGAGCGTAGGAGCATGGATTGTGCTTTACAGTCTCTCAGTGCCTCTTCCAAGTTGTGGGGATCTTTACTTCTGACCAAAATTGCAGAGTCTCAGTAGTTAGGCCTAAAAGTCAGCAAGTTCTGCTTCTGCCAGTATATGCCAAAGACAAATGCCCAGGCAGCAGATCACGAATTACCTGCCTGCTTGAGATTTGATCATTCTCAAAGCCCTGCCTAATTTCTTGTATTAAGTTGCCTAATCTCCAGGCTATCATTCCTTTTTCAACTGCCCCATTGATTTAGTAGCGTCTTTAAAAACAGCATTAAAATTATCCCCCTTCTGCAGCACTGCTCTGGTTCATTAATTACTTCACATTACCCAGATAAAACCTGTAAAGTGACAGAAGACTGCTGCACTGAGCTGCAGTTGCTGCCACCTTCCCTGCTGCCAGGCGGGGACGGGCTGTACCCTGCAGCCACAGCCCCTGCCCAAACGCTGCTGTGGAATCAGTGACACCACCACAGGCTGTACCAGGGCTCCTCACACTGCGCTCACAAGAAACCTCTTTCAAGCTGTAACAATCTGAGTGTGCAGCAGCTTTTAGGGTCACTTTGGATTCTCTTCAGATGCTTTATTTCCCTGTTTCTCAGAGGAGAAAGAAACCACGTGGCCACTTGGTCCCTTTTCTCAGCCATGCAGAATTACTCTCCTGTGTACACAGGTAATAAAAAGATGTTTTCTTTTGGAAATCTGCAGATACTGCAGATTAAGTGATGACTCTCCTTATCTGTTAAGCATTATGAGCTGGACAGGAGATAACAAACATCCCCATTGACTGTACTTAGCTTCAATGCACGGCAGAGGTGGGTGGCACTCTATGAAGCCTGACTCTAAGGAGTTTGTGTTTCTCTTTGGGAGCAGCAGAGCTGAGAGCACCTGAGCCTTGGCCCTGCAGCAGAGGGAACATGAACAGGGATTGAAGACTCCAGTGCCTGGCATGGCTGTAGGAGCTAAACTGCTGTTCCACATCCAGCCCATGCTCCATGGGATTCTCCCCTCCAGCTGCTGCAGGGATCCTCAGCAGAAATGCCAACCACTCAGGCTGTGCTTGCCAGGGTCCACCTTGGCCCCTCACTTGCCTTGTCCACGGTCTTTAGCTTCTTCCCTTCTACATCTTGCTCTCTAACTGGGGAGTTTGCAGAGTACAGTTGAGCATCAATTGCCTCTTCCTCGGTTTTAGCAGAAAGGGAAGCACAGTGATCATCTTCCCAGTGAGTCAGTACTTGTTGCTGGAGGACACATGACTCACTAGTCCCCACTGGGCTGCCTCCCTCCCCCACTGCAGCACCTCACCTTCAGGCTCTCCTATTCCAATCCCATCTTTACAAAAACCATCCTTACTCCTTTGCCCTTCCTGCCACTATCTTCTTTGCTTTAATAAGCTTGGGGACAGGGAAAGTTTCACAGCACTCCTGTTTTCACCACTCAGGTATATGTCTCCTGGTCCCTCTGGACATGCAAGCTGTGCAGCCCCAAACCTGTCTGCAAAGTGACTTTCAAGTGAGGCCTATTAGAAACAGCAATTCCCTGCTCTAATACATTTGTTCTGGGCCATAGGTAAGATCCCAGTGTTCTTCAGCTTCCCCCCACCCCATTGTTGTGATTTCTCAGGGGTATTTCTGTTGAGAAGCCACTTCACTAAGTAGTTATGAACCTGGATTAAGGAGAAGCAGTAACTGCTGATTGAACCAAGAGAAGAATCAATGAGCCAGTGTTAGAAATCAAGGCACAGAGCACTTTTCCCTCCATCAATTCCAGTGCAATGGTGCTCGCTTTTTGCTTCCTGACTTGCACAGAGGCCTAATTATTTTCATCTTACCCCACTGGACTCATTTTCTTCCCAGAAGCAAAGTATTGGTTGCTTGGGATCACACCAGGAAGCAGGCAGGAAGCAAAAAAGCACCTGGATTTTATGCCATAGGAAGGATGACCAGGTCTCATGCAGAAATGGTGACAGAAAAAGTTAGTGACCATTACAAAGTGAAGAAGAAATTGTTGGTTTTTTTTTTTTTTTTACCTTTGGGGACCTGCAGAAGGTAACAGGATACAACTTCTGTAAAGACAGGCTTACAGATTAGTGCTGGGTGACAGATTTGGAATGCAAACATGCTGACCATGGACTCCAACCATGGAGGAGGCTACAGGTAGCAGTCACCAGCAGCAAGTGTCATCTACACCTGCTGGGGGAAGTGGGAGGAAGAGGTCTTACCCCTTTGAGGTGGGGTCTTTAATGGATGTGCTTACCTAGAAAGAGGTCCAGTAAGAGCTCAAGCCCTGCTTGAATCCTTTAAGGTGTGACTGCCATGGAGACAGTAACTGCAACATTTGCTCAGTAATGAGGGTGATGTCTCCACAGGGAGGGACTTGCCCTGCCTCAGCCCACACTGTGTTTTCCAAGGAAGAGAGGCACCCAACACCCCATGCTCTTTGGAACATAATATTTTTTGCTAGCAGTAATCACAGGTTGCCATCATTAAAAGCAAAAACTTGACATGAGCCAGACAGGCCTGGTTTCTCTAGAAAATCACGAGAGAACAGCCAGAAAACAAAAGCCCAGCACATTTGGCTCAGAAGCAAGACTTCAGGACAGCCAGAGCTAGACTGCTCATGCCACTTCCAGCCCATACCCCAACACCAGACAGGACAGACCCTGCAGCTGAGGGTTCCATAAGAACACAAAAGCCACAAGGTCAGCTCATCCAACCCCAAAGCCTACAAGAGGGCATGGCCAAGGCATCTGGTGGGCAGGATGATTCAGAGAAAATTCCTCAGCTCTTCAAAACTGTCCCTGCCCAGTGGAAATGCCAAATTGGTAGCAATTCTGCTGGCTCCTGTCTTGCAGCGAAATCTTTTGCCTGGAGCCGATGGGGATTAGCTAGTTACAGGGCATGACACATCTTTGCCACAGCCCCAGTGAGCAGAGCTCACTGCTCCGGGCAATCTCTGCCTCTCCCTCAACCTTGTACAGCACCACACACATGAATTAAGGCATGGTATAAATAACAGCTCTGTCTCCCTCCTGCTCTAAATGCAAGCCATTTAAAACAGAAGCCTTTCTTACAGGGAAGAGCAGAAAGTCAGTGTTTTGAAGCCGCTTTCCTCTCACTTGTTAACATTAAGCCCAGCCTTCTGCTCATAAATAATGCATATGGCCTCTTTTTCCTCAATTACACAGCAGTGTCAGATTCCACACTCTGCCTTCCCAGAGTCACTTTCTGTCTCTTCTGGAGACAGCAAGGCCCACATGGATGTCTGCAACAGCCACAGAATCATTAGACTTGAAGAGGATCCTTTCCATACACGGGTTAAAAGACACACAACACCTTAGCCTCGGAGTTCTGGACTCATCCCTTGCTGGACTGAAATGCTGGGTGGCAATGTGCTCACAGTAAATCGGTTTTGCCTTATCCCAGCGTTCATGGGAGGATTCTAAATACACTCTAGGATGCAAAGATGAGCTGGGCAAGAGGGTCACTGCATAGCTCATGAGCTTGGAGTGCACAGAGCTGAGAAGAGAGGAACTGAGACAAAGCTCCTGTGGGCCTAGCAGGGAGACAGAAAAATCATGGGCAATTCAGTTTGTCAGGTGAATCAAAGATGTGAAAACAAAAGAAAACAACTCCTCCTCTTCTCCTGCCCACCATCTTCTTTGATTAATTTAAACTTCACTTGTTGAGATGAGAAGCCAAGATTCCTGCTTTGCTATCAACAGCTTGCTGTCTATAGATACCGACTCATTACAGAGAGGCTGGCTGCTTTTATGCCTTAAACTAGACAGCCAGAAAATGTTAGACTGAAGTATTGCATGTTAGAGATTGACAACATTTAAAACCTAGATGGCCAAGCTACTGATATAATTTCCATACTCATTAACCATGACATCTCCAGTTCTCCCCCACAGCATTCTGTCAGATTCAGCCGGACCAAGAACCTGTCTTAACTGCCAGAAATCATTTATTTACTCCTCCACAGATTGGCACCGCCAATGTACTCTTACCCCTCAGAGCAGAAGTTTATGGAAATCTCTTTCCCATTTCCCAGCTGTGCATCTTGCCTCCCCTGCGCACACACACGGTCTATTAGCTGTCCACAGCTATGCCCATCTAACTGGCAAGCTGCCTGTTCACAAGCTGCTCTAACGATTGCCCTTGAGCATCAGGCAGTGCCAAGTGCCCTCTCCGGAGTTCATGCTCTGTGCTAGCACTAACACGATTGTACTGGCTGCCTTCGTCCTGCCCGCTGCTGACAACCACCTCTTAGGGACCCCAGGTTTGCTGATGGCAACGAGCTCCTGAGTATTTTCCAGGCTAATACTTGCCAGGTTGGATTGTCACAGCCGTCTCACAGACCAGCAATCTGTCAATAGCAGAGTTAGGCTTGCAAATGCAGCACGACACAGAAATGTAGGACTCTTGCAGTTCTTGCTATGAAAGCCTGTGTCACACGTGACGTGACACTGGAGAATGAACACAGCTACAGAGGGGAAAGGTGGGGGCTGCGTTGGGCCAGGAAACCTTACGTGGGCATTCTGAAAGGGAAGAAGCTTAACTGGTGGGTGTGAAAAGGATGAGCGACATTTCCAAATAACTCTTCTTACAAGGAGAGTAACTCTATCCACCAACAATTCCTATCTGTGAACAGGAAGCTGCTTCCCAGGCTCCTGCACTCAGCCAGGGTGCGTGGCAAACGTCTGAGGGTCAGGCAATCTCAGTGCTTCATGGCTGAAGTACCATTTTCTTTGTAAGAAAAACACATTGAGAGAGCAAAGAAAGGGAGAGAAAACTCAGTACTGCCAGCTGAGAGCATTCACCTGTAAGATGGCACAGCTAAGTTCTGGTCCTGCCACGGCACGGGTATGATCATTGCGAC
>NW_008619888.1:41382-76876 GCF_000691845.1 Merops nubicus | reverse complement strand
GCAGGAAGGAAGTGTTCTCACCCACCTTGCGTCCCTCAGGAGAACAAATCGTGTCAGCCTGTGCAGGCAGCATGGCCCCAGCACCAACCCCAGGCTATCAGATGCCCGAGGTGAAGCTCTGGCTAGCACTGTGCTGCCTCACAAGGCATGTTCCCTGGCATAAGAGGAGCGATACACTAATGGCACATATCACGTACCACTGATAACTGCTGCCCATCCCACACACAGGCTCATCAAGTCTAAAGGCTTTTACCAGTGTCAATGTACCCTGCTCATGTTAACAGGAAACAGTACACAGATACTTTGCTTTACATTCTGAAGCTGGAAGAACAAAAATACATCTACATCCTAAAAATTTTGTTTAAGATATGAAACTGGTCCAAATACTTCAGATTGAAGCTGCTCAAAGGAACAAAGAAGAAGTCTTTCTGACAGATTCAAAACCCAGCCAGGAACAATGGGGCTTAGATTTAAAACACAACCCAGAACTGAGTTCTTGCAGTTCCTGGAAAATATGAGTACTGGACTGGTGCTTTTTTTTTATTCACTATTATCTTCCATAGACATTCATCCTGATCTTAATATTTTTATTGTCCGCATCGAGCAAGCTTCCTCTCAAAACAGAAATGAATGTTCCAGCAAATTTCCTTAGACAAAACCACAAAAATCAAACAAAAAAAGACCCCTTCATAACTTTTTAAAAAACATACACTTCATGTGCATGAGATTCAAAGTGCTCTTTGTTTCAGCAAGCAGAAATACTGAATTTCACAATGAAGAAAAAAGTGAGAGAAAACTTCTGTCACACATGGGTTAAGTAACAGTTGCAGTCTTAGTTCCAGGCTGATTACACTGAGAGGCAAATAAAAGGTAAAGTCAGGGCTGTTATTTTCCCTCAAGGACAACAAATCTTTGTCCCGAACCCTGCAGTCGATACCTATAAATATTTTGAATGTTGTCATAAAATTTTGGAAAACCTCTATCAGGGACACAGATCTGAAACCTCCTGCCCTAAAATGATAGCCCAGTTAAGTTAGAAGCTACAAATCACTTCTTAGAAATGTAAGGCAATCATTTTGCATACTATTCATCTGATGTAAAAGATCTTTTTGTCTGCATTCGTCTTGTATCCTTTTAGCTGAACTCATTAGCAGTGGGGACAGGGAGACCAGTATTATTGTAAAGCCCTCCGTATGCCACCCTCTGCATGGAAACTCACAAACCTCTCCCAGAAAGAGAGCGATGGCCAGAGCACGGGTCAGTGTGAGGGCTACTGGCCCTGGCTGAGCAGTGAGCCCAGGCACCTCTGAGCCCTCCATGCCTTGCCTTGACACCAGGCTCAGTAAATCAGCCCTCCTGCAAAAATGCTGTGTGACCTCCGGTGAGAGAGGCAGTATAAATCCACATCAACATTTCCTTCTATTATCAGTCAATGGGCCTGGATTGGTTGAAATTGTTCCTGCCACTGATATCACTGATCTCCGAAGAGATAAACACGAGCTGATGGATGACTTGTCTGCAGGATCTATTTCAACCACCCCCAGGCAGGATATTTTCCATGCGGGTAATAATAAATCTTACTATTGAATGTCATCAAATGAAAGCAAATTGCGGTAAAAATAGGCACAGTTACGTATTTCTTATTATATAATATTAAGGAAGATTTTTCAAAGATTGAAGGAGCTTTCATTTGCATGCATGATTCTTTGGTAATGTAATCCTTTTGGCCATTTTTAATATCTATTTTTTTAAGGGCCCTGAACAGACAAGCAATGTAAAGAGACCATCTCCTCAAAACAGCCTGTCATGTAGTCAGATCTGGAAGCTAAGTTCCTCATCATGACCGAGACTGAATAAGAACAATGTCCACAGATACCACAGCTGCCTTTTACTACCACTTTTAACATGATATTTTCAGGCATCTCTAGTAGTATTTGGTCTCGTTTATTTGCAAAGGAAGCAAATGGCAACCTTTCTTGTCTGTTAATAGAAAAGGTTTGAGGGGAGAGCTGTCACTCACTCTTATTGCTCCCAATTCTTTTCTAAAATTATTGTAGAGTTCCAGGGAAAAGTTCTACCTTCATAATGAGAACAGCACTGAAAGTGTTCATGCCACATTATTTGCAGCAAGCTCAGAAATAAAGATCTAAGCCATTTTTTAGGACTTCCTACATATAATAATGCCAATGCTTTGTACCAGGGTGGCTGTGCTGCAGAGGAAGGAAAATGTGCAAATCCAAATCTCGCATTTAAAATGTGAGCATAAGAAAAAGAGCTGTGAAGACAAGATTACAGGTTGTCCACTTACCAAATGTTCTATTTCACCATATTATCTGTACAGTATGAAAAAAAAATATCTTTGTCCCTAAATGCAATAAACCAGACAGAGGAAATGTGGAGATGCAGAAAAGGACTGGAGAGAAAAACTAATCTGAGGCAGCATTTCCCTGCTCTCTCTGTCCTCAGTCTACAGAGGCCAGGGAGAGTTTGGGCTACGGAGTTTGAGAAGAGTGACAGTGAAAGAAGCAACTTCAAGGACAAGCAACAACTTGGTAGATATGCCCCGTGTGATCTCTCCTCTATGCAAAGTTTACTGCTCCACTCAGGGTATAATTTGTGGAGAGCAAAGATAGTGAGGAGGAAAAGAGGAGAACAGAACAGACATGGGAGAGCTGTGTAACTTGAAGGGAACTTTGCAGCTCCCTTCAGGATCAAGTAAGTTTTTGGGTATGGCCAACAGGACAAGAGGGTGATTTTATGAAGACTGGAGAAAGCCAGGCAAGAGTTCAGAGGCCACGGAAGAAGAGAGTGGTACTGTCAAAAGGCGACAGAACCACGGACCCCATGCACGCAACAGCAATCCATTGCATAGTCAATGTGCCACTAATCTGGGGGGACAGAGCACATGGTTAATACAATAAACAACAAAACCAAATCAGCCTGGATAAAAGGATAGCAATCCTTGTGATTTCATTGGCTTTCAGGCTGCCACAGAAAGTCTTCTTTCCATAGTTTAAAAGAGGCCTATTTGATTTGGATATGAACAGGAATACTCAGATCAAAGTTTCCAGTCTTTCTTGTTATAATTCAAGCACTGCTTTATTTCTAGCACCATGAATGTATGTTGAGCTCCCTTGGAAGGGGACATTGTATTCCTTAAACTGGTTTGAGCCTACACTTTCATCAGAAGGAGCACAGACTAGGTGAGCTTAGAGCCCTAAGCATTGTGTGCTGTAGCTTGAAAGAAAGCACTAAATTAACCCCCTAAGGCTGATTCTCCTCTGCCATTTAGTCATTAGCTTTCTGCACCTGAATTGTAAGACAGAACTTTCATGTTGGTAACAGAGCTGAGAGAAACTTCACAAAGCTCTCCATGGATCTTCAAAAAATCTCTTGGATGTAAAGCTGTCAATGCAAAACTGGCCACAGGAAAGATAAAAAGACAGCATCTGAAAGGGCAGAGAACAGAGGTGCTGAGTCCTCTTAGATACCAAGATCACCTTCTACCTTTTTTTTTTTTAAATATATGTATAATTTTTATATATTGATCAGCAAAGGATTGGGGTTTTCCAGAACTGGGCTCATCAAGAGCACTCCTGATGGGACAGGATTGAGGAGAGCTGTCTTTCACTCTGAGATCCCTGGGAAACTTGGAATATGAACAAGATCTGGCCACATTCAGTTCTTTCTGGGCAGCACAGCCAGAGATGAAAGCAGCTTTCAGATCTCTTAGATTTTGCTTGGATTTCCACATCTTGGAAAGCAAACCCAGGTCCTCCTGAAGAGCCTGCGCCCTCTCTGTCTGTCACCATTCACTCACCTTGGACAAGCCCAGACAAAGCCATGCAAGGCCAGTACCCACAGCCCAGTCAGAGCTGCTCTCTAAGGCCTCATGGCCACGGCAGAAGCTCTGTGATGTTACACAGTGCTAAATATCCAGGGATAGCTACAGACCTGAAAGCCTTCATGAGATCAGAGAGCATTAGCAGAGTGGCCAGAAGCATCCTGCTCTAGATAGTCCTATTCTAGACAAGACAAAGCTACTGAAAAACTTCGGCACTGGCCAAGGAGATTTAAAACCTACCCCAGCTGTGATCCTCCAGGCAAGCCCAGCAAGTATTTCTACTTCAGCACATCTGACTAATGCAAACTATAAGGTCACCTCTGCTACTAGCTTGTGGCTGAGAGACAGAGGCACTTTTCAGAAGCCTTCAGCATACCATCTACAAGAAGGGAAGAAATCAAAGACTTTGGTTTAATAGTTTGTTATTCTCCAATCCCAGCTATGACAGGACAGGCGCTATGTTTTTGGAGGATTCATTCAAAGAACATTTTCTCCCTGCCCACATAACTCTGCTTCAGACTGAAGCCAAAGCTGAAATGGGGGGGTTACAAAGCTGCAGACATTTTTCAGTACAATGTACAACTCAGTGCTTCAAAATGTGCAAACAAGGAGATAAGCCAGCAATGAGGAGTTGCCTTGACCTGTAGGAAATTACATCCAATTCCTCATGGTACCACCATGCTCTCCTACAGCTTCAGCAAGACCCACATCGCAAGATACAACTGTGAGAAGGGAGCAGAAAATTCAGAAGCATTCACACAGTCTGCCATTTACTCTTCCAACAAGCAACTTCTGTCTTCTTGGAAGGGTTTATTTTAGCCTCAGCCTGAATAAAATGTGGCACTACTCCCTGACCACTTCTGAGCAGCTCTCCTGCAGCACTGACACACACCAGGTTCCCATGTACCAATATTGTCATTTCACCTGCAGTTCATGGCACATGGGCCTCGTCTCTCATACACATGTATAGTCAAAATCACTGTGCCCACAGGGACCAATTTATTTTTCCATCACCTGTAGCTTCCTTCATGTTATGCAGGAAGAAGCTGGCAGCTTCTAACAAGGAGTGTTATGAATAGCGTGGTAACGCCTTTCCTCATCCCTGTTAAATTTCTCATTTCATCTTGTGAAGTTAAATCCTGGTTTCTGCAAAGTCCCTAAAACAACCTACATTGATTCTAATTGGATCTGCAGTTGGACTGCATGTATTGTATCTCCAGTTTCGCAGATTCATTACCTACTTGTGCTGTCTTCCTACATTTAGAGTTATCCCACAGCCCTTGAGGTTGTTCTGGCAGCTGGAGGCTATGACAGTCCTGACACAATACACAGGAGAGGTCCCTTCAGTACAAAAGTTGCATTTCATTCCTGTTTGACCATGAATTATGACTTTTGCCTTGTCCCTGTAACATGTATCAGCCCCACTCCCCCATTAGGAGCTGAGCATGTGGACAACTGCCAAACTGCAGGGAAAAAGCATGGTACACAAAAAAGGATCCAGTATCTTCGGATGGCTTGTGATTAGCATTCTGTGTCAGAGGAGCCAGTAAAAACAAGCCAAAGTATCAATTTATAACTTCGGTCAGACCATTTGCATATAATTTGAAAGCACAGTAATTCTGAATTCATGTCTGGTCCCTTATGCTGTTGGTGCATAAGGAATAATACAACAGAATAAAATTCAACGGAAAATGGCAAGTCTTCACTGCAACAGGCAAAGCTGCAAATTCCACTAAGACAGGTCAAGTCATGGCTGTTGAGAATCTCTTCAGGATTCAGGCACCTCTGTGAACCCTATGACAAATTTGGTCTGGTTTCTTCAGTGGAAAACAAGAGCTAAGTGAGGTCCATTGGCATGAATACTTGTGACATTTCTGTTACATTTAAAATGACCACTGTGCCTTTCACACTGGGCTTCAGAAGGACAGATGCTGCTGCCCAGCTTGGCACTCCTGCTGTCCATAAGCAACTGAGGTCATCACTTTACAAATGAGACAATGCCCTTATGGACCAGGGCACGTCGCTTCACCGTGCTGTACTGAAAACACAGCCTTCTGGATGACCACGGGTTTGTTCCCACCTATTTTGTACTGCTTTGTCGAGAATGTATCACAACAGTGCTTCATACAGGTTTCTTATTGCTAATGCATCCCCTCGTGGGATTATCTAAGTGCTCTTGGTACAAACCCTCTGATAAGCCTTGGAGGCAGCCAGCAGCACATCTCCTGCTATCAGCAACGCCTTCTGAAAGGAATGTCACGGCAAAGTGCTGCCGAGTCACAAGACAAAAACCACCCTGGTGTTTACAGCAGGGTAGGAAATACCACATTAAAATAAAAAGCACGACAAGGGAAGGGCGTGCACTTTGGGGGGGGAAATAACCCAAACCACCTCTAAGCTCCTGGTTTCTTTGTCACTGAGTGAGTACATTATGGAGAAGCTTTGTTTGGAGTGAAAGGCTTTTTGGGAAGCTTTATCTTGGCCTTCAGCAGACAGAGCTGACAACCCTGAAGTGGCAAAAGCCTCTTGCCAAGTGCCACGTTCAGCGAACAAAGGAACACAACACCATGCACCCAACAGCAAACTATCAGCTCCCAGGGGGAAGTGTCATTTTCACATCCAGTTTGCTACACCAGAGTGGGAGAGAAGCTCCAACTGTTTCAAATTCATGTGTCAAGTCAATCACAGGAACAGATAACATTGGAGTTATATAAAATTTCGGAAGGAACCCCCACCCACCACCTGTAACACTCACTCGCCACTGTCAGAACAGCTCTGTAACTGAAGACAGCACGAAAGAGAACTCGTCCTCACAGCTTTCTGCAAAGCAGATGATGGGATCACTACAATTTCATTTTACATATGAACTGAGGCAGAGAATAAGTGTTTATTTTTATTCCTGTCAGAACAGCATCTAGAAGTCTCCACTGGACTCTGACTGTAACTGCTAGTTGCTTGGTTTAAGTTTAAAAAAAAAAAAAATTTGCATTCGATCCTAGAAACTTGAATTTTCAACAAAGTCAGCAGGATCTGTGTGGAAGGAAGGAAATAGTGGTTTGCCCTACAGATTGCTTCAGTCTTTTTTGCTGCAAGGCCTTGCTGTCCCCCCTAGGGAAATCAGGCCAGATCTGTCTAGTTTCCTCCAAACACCTTAACCAAGACCCTCCAAATGAAGTGATTTTTGTTCAAGCAAACAGATGGTATCGGTGACAGAGCTGGGAAGTGACAAGTCAGAAGCTACGTTCAGGAGGAGACTGGGTCTGAGGACTGGCAGCCTCCACACCAGCAGCCAGGGACAGTCTCAGGCTTTCTGCTGGACTGTCACAAGCTTATTCCTGCCTGCACCTTAGCCAGCCAAACAGCATTAACAAGAGCTTGGGCATGCACTGGGGAGTTCATCTCTCCAGCTTTTCTCCCACAGAGAATCGGGAGCTTGGTCAAGGGTAATTTGAGCCCAGGCAGAAGAGCTTAATGTGAATGGTACCTAAAAGTATCCTTGATACCAGGCTCAGACCCATGGTCAGTGCAGAAACTCAGGGCTCCCTGACTCTCTAGTCTCACCTCTCAATCCTCCCAACAACCCTCCTGTCTTCCTTTGTATGCAGTCAGTGCTAAAATCCATGGACTCGAGTTTTACACTCGGCTGTGTCGCAGCACAGCAAGGAGGAATCACACCTGCCCTCATTTCCCCATCCACCATTACCCAAATTAAAGCTATACACCAGCCCTGTCCTCTTTCACAACCACTGTGAGAGAGCAAAGGGAGAAAACCACAAGGGAACAGATGCTGCGGTTTGAAGGAACAGAGAGAGAGAGAGAGAGAGAGAGAGAGAGAGAAAGATATCATTGCTCTCTGAAAGCATCCAGAAATGTTTCTATTCAATTCATTCAGGCCTACACAAGATCAGGGAGAGCACAGGACTACTGTGAGCAAAATCTAGGTCACATATGATCACAGCAGCACAGCTGCCATCATCTCAATGGCCATGTGAAGTGAGGACTGCAGCAAGGACCTCTGCTGAAGAGGGCTTTTCTATTTTTTTTTTTTTTTTTTTCAGTTCAGTTTTACAATTTCCCCTCATTAAGGTGTATTTTCCGGCGGGGCCGTGAGTACATTGGGTCTTCAATTGGGGTGAAGGATTTAGCTATAAATCCTAAAGATGATTCAGTAAGTGGAATTTCAGTAGGATCGTTTAAATAGTTTATAGGCTGCCAGGCAGGATTTTAACCTTCTAACAGTGACAGGAACAGTGTTACTTTCCTGCTCTTTGAATGCCAACATATTTCTTAGTTCTCTTTGTTTCATGTCTGTTGTGGAAAGATAGACATTGTTCCCATTTTCATTAAGGAAACAGGAATCTTATCCTATTTTAATATACTGATGAAAACTTCTTGAAATTCTCTGATTCAGTGCTCTCTTTTTGTTAAACACACAGGTCAGACCCTATGGTCCTTTCCCCCCCTTCAAACAGAAGTTAAAATAAATGCATGCACACACACACACACAAAAAAAAAAAGGCAAGAAAAAAAAAACTAGGACAACATAGCTCCAAACCATTATCTTTTTTCTTTATATTTGAACAGACCCTCTGTCAGTCTCCCTTCTCCCCTTTTCTACACCCAAATAAAACAAGGAAGGATCTAAAGCCCAAACACTGAACACTCCTGCAATTCAGAAGATTAGAGAGAAAGGACAAATGTTCATGGGTGCCATGAAGTTAAGCCAAGCATCTTGGAGCAGCATTCATTAAGGAGCTCTGCCAAAAGTCCTCACACAGGCAGCTGGAGCAGGAGCAGCTGCACGGCTGGGGAGCAGGAGGAAGCCATACAGAGCACAAGGCAGGAAAATAATGCACAGAGGGATCCTTTCGGTGGAAGGGAGGATATTATAGATAAAGCATCAATAAGGATTTGTTCCCCAAAACAAGCAGCCCAGACAGCAGAGCAACAGGAAATCAAATCACCCAACTACAAAGCCACTGACTCATGCCTATTGTTAGACCTGGCCATTTGTCTCCCAAGGTTTTCTCAGCCTGATGCTGCTGCAGCCCTCTCCAAGCCCTGGGACCAGTACAACTACTTCCAAGGTCAGGGGAAGAGCGGTGACACCTGGGGCTTCGGGCAAGGACTCCTTTGAGCCATGGCTGCCGATGACATACCTTAGTAGGTGTTGAGAAGACAGACATTTTAATGCCTGGCAGTTCCCAGACAAAGACCTTATCTCAGTACCTCAGGTAATACGCCTCTTACCAGGGACTAGAAGAAGGGTTGTCCCTGCTAGAATATTAAAAGAAATCTGACATGAAGTTGATCCAGGCCTGCGATGGTGTGCACTAGCTGACCCTGGCAGCACAGCCTCTGTGCCCTGGTCAACCTCCCCCTGGGGAAATTCGGGGCGGGCAGGATTCCAGTGATCCTTAGGAAGCAGCACTGGCCTCTCTCAGATTTGGGGGACTGGAAACGGCCTGTTCATCTGTTCCAGGGACTCTTGATGCTCAAGTTTTGCAAGCAGCTAAGAAGCGTTGTACTAGCTGGTTTGAATTCAGAATTCTAATCAGATGAACTAAGTAACTTTCAATCTAATTAAGAGAACAGTGGTGTTTGTTCTTAATCCACAACCATTTAATCTTCCGACTCATTAGTTGTGCACAGGCTCTATGAATATGTATATCTGGAAGGAAAAAAAATGCTCTGACCTTGATGAGAATGATAACGCACATACAAAGTAGGTGTGCACTCACCTTTCATCACACTCGCTTTATTATGGAGATTCAACAATTCCTATTGCTCTGAATCAGGCTACTGAAAGTTATAGGCAATCCTGCAGCCAATTAGGCATCAGAGTCCTGATGAACCATGGAATCTGTAATGATTAGCACGGTATTTACAGGCAAGCTGCCTCCTGCCAATCTGCATGCAAATAAAAATGTATCTGTTGTAGAAGGCTGAACTAGGGAACATAGCTAGCACACCAACAACTGGGCTGAGGAAGAGAGGAAAAGCATTCAAAGACAAAAGACTGAGCACTTAATAGGATTTTGAATATACCACTTCAATATATTGGTGTCATACCTGCAGTCACTGAAGAAAAACTCTTCTTACAATTTTTGGAATAGTTTAAATTTTACACAAAAAATATTCAGCCACACTACTTCTAGTGTAGACTGACTGAAGATTTCTACTACCAGGAATATTTCCTCAGTTTATGAAATTATTCTGTACCCTTCTGAAAAAAAATGATGCACCAATTTTCCGATTTTCCTCTGATTTCCTCATTTACACTTTATTGCTCCTTTTAATGAAATTAATGGGGGGCCTTCCTGTGACTCCAACAGAATTAGGATTGCAGAAACCATGTCTTCCTTAGGTCTGTTTTGCTCCTCTTGTAGTCCATTACAAAATCTCTCCCAAGTGACTTTAACACCCATCCACTCTCTGCAATGATACTTGCTGAACTCCTACTGAAATCAATGGGAATTAGGCTCAAGTACCTGAAAAATACTTCAATATGAAACATGTGCAAAGCACAGACACTGGTTAAGGAAGAGACAACCCTACCAGGGTCTGTCTCCCACAGATCAGGGGCTGTAAATAAAACCCAACAAACTGACTCAAGGACCTAAGTAGGACTGCTGTGTAGTAGAGCCTTCACAAAGCTGCGGAGGGATCAGAGAAAAGCACCTCCTGTTCCCTTGCTCACTTGGGTTTTCATCCTAGAAGAGACCAAGCTCATCAAAGTGGTCCAGAGGCCAAAAAAAGGGCAAATAAAAGAACACAGCAAGGGAAGGAACTCTAAACCTCAGTCAGACATGAAATACCCCAAGAAGGACCCCAAATCCCAAGAAGGATCATGTCAGGGGACTGTAAACTCCTGTTGCTCACAAGAGCTGTGAGGATAAGAAAAATGTGGATCTCTACGTGAATAACCAGGCAAAAAACATCTAAAATTGGGAGTGGAAGGCAAAAGTCAGATGACACTGTAGACTGACTGGTAGAAGAAAAACAAGGGCTATGTTTACTTTTGCTTCCTTCTCCTGTTTACTCATTCTGTTTCTAGCTGTTTGCTGGCTCCATTGTTATTTAAAAAGCCTCCATGAAACAAAAATTCAAAACACATCCCCAGCCTGTGACACAAGACACTGGAGAAGTAACTTCTTCCCTCGGCAGTAAAGCAAATGCCAGCAGAGAAAAGGGCTCTTTCAGCAGAGACAGCACTGCCCTTAAGTGAACCAGCATCTACACGTGCAAAGCCTTCACCCCAAGTGGGGAAGACCTTTTAACTTGACTCTGGCAGTATCAAGGGGATTAAGGGTACCATTAAACGCCATCCAGCTTCTCAGCTAACAGGATCCTTGCACGCACCTCCACTGCTCTTTTGCAGCACTGGGCAAGTTCACTTGAACCAGCTGTTAAGGCTTTTATCTTTAAAGCCAATGTAGATAACAAGTTTAACAGCCCATGGAGATGCAACCTAAACCTGCCCCTCTAAAGTAACAGGCTCCAGCTGCACAAGGGATCAGTAATACCCAGTGCCCCATGAGCACCAGTGCTGGCCCTGCTGAGCTCAGCCTGCCACGTCCACAGCAGAGCAGGATTTGTCCACCACTAGCACCATCCCAAAACCCCAGCTTCTGTCAAAAACTTGCTCACAAACATCATCTGTTTCCAAAGGATGGTTTGTGCTGGGGTGAAATGAAACAAGCCCAGTTATTGCATTTCTTTTTCCCTATGGAGCAGGTTCAGGCCAAAGAAATTTAACCACTGCTCAGCTGTTTTCTGCTGACATCGCTTGCATTCCTCTCTATTCTCAAATAACAGCTGGCAATCCCTGCCAGACAGTGCAACTTGATATATGCCCTGATGATAGAGGGTGGAGGGGAGGAAAGTAGGTTGGCTAATATTTTTCCATTACAAATCTAAACACCCCAATCTACAGTTTAATCTGCAATAAAACCAGCAATTTCTGAAGGCTGGGTTACTGACTTGGGGCCAACACTTGTACCTGCAGCTGCACACGCAGATTATTTTTAAGAGGTTGCAATAAAATTACTATTGATGGCATTTCCAAGATACAGCTTTTGAAACCTCCCAATGAATTTTAAGCCCCAGACTCTTGGATCTCAAGACAAGATTTGACTCTGCTCAGAGTCATTCAGCTGGCACCCAGTCACCAACATCCTTATTCAACCCCAGTGAGATTTTCTTTCCCAGGTACCTCCGAGATCCTTCAGTATTGAAAAGGATGGTTTGCCTTTCATGAACCCAACTTTCTGTGGCTGCCACCAACGGTGGAAAAAGCCAGCATTTACCACACAAGGGTTTTCCTATACTAATGGCAGGAAATACCATAAATACCAGGATGAAATAAAAATCCATAGCCCCTCCGAATGCCACATGAATTAGCAAGGTAAGACCTTAGAATTTCTGGCATTTAGACGTCAATGCTCCTCTATGTGTTTGAAAATTCAGGGGTTTCTTACTGCCTCTTATTCACAAATACAGATGTGCTCATTTTTGCCACCTGATCATGACATCGGTGCTCTCAGAATTATTCTATTTCAAACATAGGCAACAGGGTTGATCACATCAAGAAAAAAAGAGAACTCTGTGGCTGTGCCCCTGCTCTGCAAGAAAGAATTAAAAAAAAACCAAAAAACAAAAACCAAACAACAAAAGTCCTTTCCTTACTGCTGGGACTGAACCGTGCTGGGATACTTGGCTCCATTTACTTCACCAACTCCCTGTGCCTCTCTCCCAGGGCTGAGAGAACTGAAACACGATGAGAAATTTTACTCCACTGTGAGCTGGCCCAAGGACAAGGAGAAAAGATCTCTCTGAGGAAAGACAGTTCCCAAGGGGCTCACAACTAAGAACTATTTCAGCTGCCCTGCTGTAAAAGCCTCGCCCTCCCCATAAGCGCGGCTGTGGCTACTGGACGTGCAGCTGGAGCACAGCCCCTGTGATCTGCACAGACAAGGGAGGGACAGAGCAAGGACAGGCTCCTGGATGGACAGACAGCCCCTTTCATTCCTCACACCCACGTATTAGTGACTGTTGGTCTAGCTGTATGTTCTGGGAGATGGAGTCTGGACCCTGCTGCAGGCACTGGAAAACAAAAGCTAGTAAATCTTAGACCACAGCAAGTTTCCACTTTTTATATTACCTCAAGATTTATCATGTAATCTAAATTATACTATCACCAATCTGATTTATTCACCTCTCACTCAGGGTGTTCAGGGGGCAAGTATCACTGGAGCGTGACAGAATGTGCCAGCAATGAGTCCTGGGTCCACCCTGTCCCTTCACAGTTCCCTCAGGGCCCCTGCTCACACTGCCAGAGACTGCTGGGCTAACCTGATACAGACATTGCTTCATTCCCAACAGCTACTAAAACATCTCTTTGTAAGGGATTTCCAAAGTATATTTATCCTGAGGTGTTCTCCAGTCCTTCACCCCTAAGAGGACATTCTTTGGGACAGGCAATATTCAGTTCTCTCTATGCCTTACAGGCAGGAGGCAAGTTAGTTGGCTTGGGGCTTCTATGAAGAAAGCAGCTTTTACACAGGAGGAAAGAACAACATGACAGAACTTGGTTTCTTCTCATTCAAAAGACCTTATCTAGCAGCAGAGGGAGTGAGTAGGGCAGATTCACCTTCAACATGATAATCTCTTGCTAGCTCTCCTTACAGCATTCCCAGCTTCTGCCCTTCACTGGATGCTGAGCATGAATGTGGGAATGAAGCACTGCTGATCTTGGCAAAATACCAGTCTCCCTCCCTTGGCTCCAGCTTGGAATAATCCCAATTTTCCAAATGGCTTCAGTGAATCCAGAATTTAAGTTCAGCTATTAAAAAGTAGTGGGAACCCATAAATCACAGGCTTAATGTCAGCAAGCTCTTTGATGCATTTAAAACAATTACTGGGAAATATATATGATCTTCCTAAAAATAACTATTTACGTGAACACAGGAGAGAAGCTACTGTCAAAACATAATACATGGGCAATCTAATCTCAACCCCAAAGGCAGGCACGAAGACTCCCTTTACTCTTTTGCTGCCCACAGCTGTATTAGAATTGATAATATGCTGAAACGACACATGCTTATGGTGATAGAGAAGTATAAAAAATGATGCAGTGAATTAATGTATGCAGTAAATTAATCTATGCCTGCTTTCAGGTCTAAGAGGGTGAAGATCACCAGCACACAAAAGGTCATTTTTTCACCCATTACTCTGCTCACAAAATGGCTTGCAACGACAGACTTTTACACCAGGCTTGGATCAATGGTGGCATTTCATTCCCACCACTGATAGGGACACAGGAGTGCTAGGAACAGACAGAAAGAGCTAATCTAGAAACAAGTCAAAGAGGAAAGCAAATTATATCATTCTACGATCCACACTTGGCTAGAAAATTTCACCAGTAGAACTTTTCCAGCCTGTGACTGCCAATGTTGCTCTGTGGTGGGAATACACAGTTTTCAGCTTTTGCTGATGTTTTCAGATTTCTGCTATTGCTGTTGGTATGTCACTAAAGCATGACAAAGTTTGTGTAGCACACAGATGTGGTTCCCATAACAGCATAAATGGGAGTTGTCATCTCCACTGCACATGTGGTGACCAAATATGACTCGAATTAAGTTCTAGAGGAGAGAACTTGGCCTTTAAGCCAATTTATCACAGATGCCCTACTGACTAGGTTAGGGCACACCTACCACCCGACCCGAGTTAAGATACATCAGGAAACCACGCACCAGAAGTACATGAGCTCCAGGGCACAGGAAACACCTGCACTGCTGTGGCACCAGATACCTACTCAATAAAGTGTCTGCAATGGCAACAGAAACACAACCTCTCTGCTGTCACCAGTTCTTCTGCAACGAGACAGGATCAACACACAACTTCCACCATCGAGGTGATTTCTGGTATTAAACCAAACAAATACCAGGGGAGGTTTCAATTGGATCTTAGGAAGAATTTCTTCCCTGCCAGAGTGGTGAGCCATTGGCCCAGGCTGCCCAGGGAGGTGGCGGAGTCCCCAGCCCTGGAGGGGTTCAAAAGATGGGTGGTTATGGCACTTGGGGACATGGTTTAGCACTCAGGGTAGTGCTGGGTTGATGCTTGGACCTGATAGTCTTAGAGGTCTTTTCCAACCTGAATGATTCTCTGAAACCTGCAACTCAGCCATGAATGCTCTGAAAAACTAACCCTTTAGTGACAGAGTATGATGCAGCAGAGCTGGTCTGGTGAACCTACAGAGCAAATCCAGATCCTCCAATATACAAATCCATGCTGAAAGAAATACACTGCCTCAAGGATGCTGGGACCACTTGGACACTCCAGCCTGCAATGAAGTTGTCTGCAATGGTTAGAGCAGGCTGGAACAGGAAGAGGGAGCTCTTCCACTGTCCCCTGCAAAAACCCAAAGACAAGGACATTCCTGAATTCCATCCTCTCCTTCCCAGACTCTTGTTGCTGCTCTCACAGCCCCAGATCCCTTCAACTTTTTTTTGTTGCTCTTTCTGTCACCCCTTCCCCAAGAAAGTGCACATTGCTCATGACCTGGAAGGGCTGGAATCCAGCAGTTTGCACTTCTGAGCCTCCCGTATCGAACCTTCCCTAGGCTACCCTTGCTCTCTGGTCCTGCTGGCAAGAAGCTACAAGGGAAAACAAACACAGAGTTAACCTGGTGGGGGGCACCCAGCTCCAAATAAACACAGAGCTGGGAAGCAGGATTTACTGCACAGAGCAGGGAAAACCTTTGGGTTTGGCTTCCTTAGGCATCTCACTTTTGACAGTAAGCCCTGTCTGCACAAGATGAGCGTTATTGGTGCAACCCATTTAGGAAATCTCTGAGAACGATTCAGCCACTGCAGCAAGATGAGGGAAGATGTCTTGATTTAAGAACACAGACATTACTAGAAAGGGGGAAAAAAAATAAAAGGGTCCCTTAGTGTTCTGACATATCAAAAGGAGACTAATGAACCACCAGTTCATAGAATGACCCTGCTCTTCATTTCAGAGCCAGGCTGGCCTTTTGTGTTAAGGACACTGAATAACAAGAGCAAGAACAAACAGAAAGATCCCTTTCCCCCTGCCCAAAGTAAATTTGAAATGAAATAATTTAAAAACTACACTCTTCTGCCCTACTTTAAGGTCCACATAAGAACAGATGAAAAGTTTTGTTCCATTGGCAAAAATGAATCAAGGCTTTTGATCCTCAAAGATCTCTTAATCGCTTTGCACATCAGTTCTTTTCGTTATTTCAAACATACTTGAAGACAGCTACTTTTTCTTTTTTTTTTTTTTTTTTTTTTTAAAAAAAAACTTTTCTGTGTTTGGGCCATTTCTGAGAGCCACGGCTGGCAGTATGGCAGACAGCTGGTTGCTCCTAACTCACTGTAAACTTAAACATACATACCCATTGATCTGCATTAGTGAAGTCTAAAAAAGTATGATTCTTGCCACCAATTGTGCTACCTTACAATATCCACCTCTTCCCCTTCTGGTGCTTAAGAAAAGTTCCAAGGAAGATTATATACTTCTGGTTAAAAAAAGAAAGTAGCTGCTGTTTGGATGATTGTTGGGGGCTTGTTTTGTTTGTTTGTTTTTAAAAGCTTGACTCAGAATTGGAATCTCCGTCACATCAAACTGAACTTAAAGTTTCTCAAAAATTTCTTGTCTCTGCAGTAAGTCAAATTCAGCACAGAATCACCAATGCTTAAACAAAACAGTGCCAGGATTTGCAGTGACACTGGCTATCTCAGCATCCCTGTGTGGTGAGTGCTTAACTGGACTCGGTTTTCTGACAAATATGTACAGTGTCCTCTGGTTTTAATTAAAAACTTTGCTCCTGCTTTTCCCCTCACTGACCAAGTGAAAGGGCAGAGATATTTTCTGAAATGAAGACTCCTCTTTGTCTGTGCAAGACTTTGCAACAAGCAGGCTCCCAAAAATTATAATACAAATTAGAGACAGGAGAGATGGGAGGGAGTTTGCCAGCTCACAAGCCATCAAGGGGGATGGATAACATCAAAAAAGAGCTCCACCTGGAAAGCTGCATGTAGGCAGCAGAGCAGAGTAACAGTTTAATGCATTCAGAGCCTGAGGCACTGTTTAGCAAGTGGGTGGATGCTTTTTGAGCCAGCTTCATCTACCCAAATGGTGTCAAAGCCATTGTAAACCGCCTTGTTAAATTCTGGTCCCACAGCACTTCATAGCTGAGGAGGGCCAGCAACAGAAAGCTTCTGGCTGTGCCAACACAGAACAGGCACATGTCTTCTTGTGCTACAAGATGCAGGCAATAGGTTGTCTGCAGAGCAGTGCAGAGTTTTCTCATTCAGTCCAGTCAATTCAACCAGCCTGAGACCCTCCTGCAATCTGAGAGGACATTGTCTTCTGTGATCTGGGCTGTGTATCAGTCAGAGTCCTCCTGGTTCCTTGTCATTAACAAGGGGTAAGACTGTCTGACAGTCATCAAAAGGTCAGAATTGATCTTCTGCCCCCTGCATGTAGCAGCCCCACAGGCCAGCCTCTCTGAGCCTCCTCACTTTTTCCTGCATTTATCCCCTACAGGGAGGGGATCTGTCTGTAAATAGACACAGTGCCTCACAGCACACTGTTTGTACTGATACTCAGCTTTTCAGATACAGCCACAGTGAAACAACATCTAGATCCTGGTCATTTGTTCCACTGCACCAGATGAGTCAGATGAAACACAGCTGAGACCACACCAACCATCACTGCCCCACAAACCACTTCGCTGGCATCAAAGAGATGAAAAACCCCAGATCTCCATCTGACAACTGTCCTGCCTGCAGGCCTGTGGGCAGCTCCCAGGCAAAGAGCAGTGCCCAACGCCGAGCCCACGCAGACCTCACAGAGACTACACGTCCACACAGCAAGAGCAGAGAGCAGATCTGGGAAGATAAGCTTTCTCCTCACCAATTTTTAGGAGCAAACCACTGCCCAACATAACAAGCATGTGTTCCAGAGTTCACCAAAGCACCAAACTTGACAAGAGAAGACTAAAAGGAAACCAGGGATTCTAAATACCTCCCAACTTAGCCTTCCATAAGGGGAGCTGGCAGCTAGTGTGTAGCAAGAGCAAACTGCTGCTAAGAGCCTCCCCGAGGACACAGTCTCCTCACCTACACAGTCATGGGGGTTACTTGCTGTAGGTGGCTGCCATTTCCAACACCTTCCAGCACTTCAGCCCCACAACGACCACAAGCCACAGCCCAGTTCTGAGCTTCACGTGGATTTCTATATATTGTACCTACTCGTGTCTTGGTGCTTGCAGAGTAATTACCAGCTCTGCCCTTCCCAGTGCACGTTGTAACATTAAACCTTATTTTACTTGGCAGCTAGAGCTTACTTTTCAAGCAGCTGTGAGAATAAGACCCCTCAACTGATGCAAATAAACATGGCTTTATTTTTAATTTGTAAATTAAAACAAACAACTTGTGTTCCAGGCTGTAGAGTCCACAGCCACCTCAATAAAATCCCACACAGAGCAAGGGAGACCTTCTGGCCTCTCTGATGCTCTATGGGATGCCTGAGTTTACCCTTAGTATTGCACATGGATAAGGACAGACAACTTCAGACGTGTCACCGACTCCTTTTTGCATACACCCCACGAAATTTGGGTCCAGCTGTGCTGCCAACTGTTTTCATTGAAATAAAAGCCTAGCTGGAGGTGGGAACTAAACCTAGAGCATAGGTTTAGCCTACAGATAGATAAACTATGGAACAAGTCTAACTAGTTTTTGTCCATGGCCTTATCTTTCATGGTGAAGGCAGGCTTGTAAAGACCATGTTTGGGTGCTAACTCACAGCAGCAGCACTTTGGGAACAGTGGGTCTGAATGCCCATTGGATTTTAATCCTAGCTACCCTGGTGGCAGTGGTATTGCTCCTAACAAACTCAAACCACTGATGCCCAGCACTATAATGCAAGTTGGTGATGACCTCACCTAGCCTGGGTTACTGGAAACACACCAGCAATGACAGACAGACTGATGAAGTGTCTGCAAGCCTGGCGTTACCACGTTGCCTTCACACAGCCACAGTACCACCAGAAGCAGATGGAGGAGATGTTCAAATGGCAGAGCTGGTCCTGCCTTGGGAGACATACGGCTCTAGCAAGAGATGAAAACAACCCGTGAGGAGGTTTGAGGAGAGCAGTGCTGGAACACGTGTGAGAAACAAGCGCAAGGCTGAGCAGCGGCTCTCTATCTTTTGTTGTTCCTGGCACAGCGCTATGCTGGGGATACAGGTTCTTTTTCAAGTAGAACCAAGTTTAAATGAAACACCTGATGAGCAAATATTTCCAGCTACTTCCCCAAAATAGAGGGGACAGTCAAAAGCCTGGGTCCTACAGTCTTTAGTGTGTTACAGGTCTCTGCCACAAAGTAAACCTCAAGAGGTGAAGATGCACCAAGTATACGCAGAGCTGCCAATCTAGATGTGCCCACACATGCTGCTGTACTACAGAGAGATGCCAAGAGCACAGCTCGAGTTAGAAAGGCATGCAGGCAGGCAATGAAAGAGCTTTAAATTCGTGCTGAGTTCCCTTAGCACATAAACTGCATATACTGTCCATATACACACACAATACATCTGCAATATTTTATATATATTCTAATATATATAAATACCCTATTTCTGGTTAGAATCCACTCACATCAGCATCTGTATCAATAGAGCAGTTCAGGTCACTAATTTCTCTGTAAGCTAGATAGTGCTACCAGCACTGCTGGACAATGGCAAGGAGCTGCCATTCTACAATTGCTCTGATATTGTATTGGATTACTGTGACCAGGGGAAAGAAAATCATGTTGCAATCTCACAAACATAGGACAATGTACTCTGAGGCTGCTCTATGCAACTAGACTGGAAAGCTTTGCTGTGGAGTCTGGAGATGTGAGGCCAGAGTTTTCATTAGTCCCTCCTGTGGATGCTTTAACACAGGAGAAAATTGTTTCCAGTACCTCTGCCCACCAGCTTTTCCCAATTCAGTCCATTGCTTGCGGTAGCTTTGTGCAAGAAGCCAATCTGCTATTCTAATGCAACTCAAAGTCAACTCCTTCAGCAGACAGAATACAGTCAGAGCAC
Source organism: Merops nubicus (assembly GCF_000691845.1). Taxonomy (NCBI): domain Eukaryota; kingdom Metazoa; phylum Chordata; class Aves; order Coraciiformes; family Meropidae; genus Merops; species Merops nubicus. The sequence continues at coordinate 56,917 of NW_008619888.1, read as the reverse complement.
ATTTCCTATCTGCTTTCCCAACGTCCCTTCTCTCAAACAAATAAACAACAAAAAATATGTTTGTTTTTATAGAGCTTGGGTTAAAAAGCCAGTCTTGGAAATGTACTGAGTGGAGCAATCCTCCAGCACCACCCAAAACTAGCCAGCAATCACAAGCTTGCCAAGGCTGTTAATTTGATGGCTGGGGGGAAAACAAAACCTATTGCTACCATCTGCACAAAGGAAACGGAGGCAAAGAAAAACCCAGCTGTGTGAGCAGGAAGGTTCAGCACAGCAGAGACAACACAAACCATACGAGACACTTGTTAAAACCCCTTCCCGCTTTTTTCTCCACCGCTAAAAGCTGCAGGACAATGATCTATCTATTCAATAGAAGCTTAAAACAAGACCCTCAGGACTGCCATTGGTGAAGGTCTCTGTTTTCTTACAGATTCTGGCACATTAAGGCCCTACTCCCTGGTAAATCTTTAGGACAACATGAATGGTTTGCATACTCTGAGCCCCACAGATGGTTTGGATCTAAAAGAACTTGTGCAGACTGCAGTGGTCATGAAACCCATCCTCAAAGCTAGAATTTGGGATGCATCACATTTTTACTGCTGTTTGTACTGCTCAGTTTGTGAACCAGAAAAAACAAATGAGCTTTCAAAAAAGAAAGGCAGTTTCAGAAGAGCTTGATCTACTGTGAGCCCTTTATCCAGCTAATTTTACCCCAAAGGCAGCCTTGGCTCTAGTGTGTGCCATTTCACAGGTGAAGAAAACACCTCTCTCAGTAATCCTCCTGCTATGGTGGGGGTTAATCTGCCATCAGCTCTATCTGCAGAGCTGGCCCCTACAGCTGCACCAACATCTCGGGCTGGAAAGCTGGCACCAACACCTTGGTAGTGCACCAGGAAGCTCTGGGAATTTCATTACATTTTCCACTCACCCAGCGTGTCTCCGGAAGGCCATCTACGGAAGAGAACAGAACTAGCATGTTGCCACCCAACCCTCTGGAGTTTCTCCTTTCACACCCACTGCCAGAGCACAAACACCCTCACCCTAGGCCAGATTCTGATCTTTTTTATGCCAGCAAAAACCAAAATCCTGTAATATCAGCTACAGATTCTTGCTGCAGCATATACTGACTGGCAGCTCTGAGGGGTCAAGCCCTTCCTCCCACCTTCAGCAGTGCTGATCATCAGTTTGCCCTTGCCTCAGACTGAAGGTGAAGTAAAAACCCATCCCAGTGCTGTCCATGGAGCAGGGTGGTGGCATCCCCCCTCCCTGACTGGGCAGTGACTCAGGTTCATGTCTAGGCTTGTTGCAGCTTGCCTCTCAGCTGACACTCACAATGGTGCTGTGGCAGTCTGACACTTTCCACTTGAGCTTTGAAAGAAGCTGTGATCTGCAGAGCTCGCAGGGGCAAGGGGTAAAGAATTTATCAGCTCTGCAACTGTTTTAGAGAGGGCACACACAAAATGCAGCTCAGCTGGATTCACTCATCTCCTCATCTGAGCAGATGTGAGGATATCCGGTGACCCTGCTGAAAACAGACTCACCTGTAGAGATTCAGGAGTTTGTACCACAACCAGAGTTCTTCCAAAGAGCAGTTTTCAGTTGGTGATTGCAGCAAAAAATCCTTCTGCAAATAATAGACCACCAGTGGGGTCTCACAGAGAGATATTTCTGTGCTGAAAGGATACATAGAACTTCTGTTAGTGCCCAAAACAGGAATAACAGTTCTAAGGCCCAGGAGTCCTGACTCCAATGCCTGATAAAGACCATTCTCTCACTACAGGAGGACCTGTGCCACCTCCTCAGTAAGTTCACAACACCTGTGAGACTGGAAGACAACCAGACAGACACCCTGCCCCAGGTATCGAGACACCACTTTGCACACTGATGAGGGGGTCAGGGTTTGGGGTGATACTGTACCCTGCTTTACAGCTACTGCCCAGGAGAGAGGTGGCACCAAACCACAGGGCTGCCCTTGCGTGAGCAGTCACAGTGGTGTGCCCTGAGATGACAGACAGCTGTGGTGTACACAAACCTCCCTCGGCAGGACTACCTCCAACTTAAAATTGAGCTTCTGTTTCAAGTCAGATTTTCCCCTGATGTGCCTCATCCTGCCCAGAGACAAAAATAGAGAAAGTGAGAAAACAGACCTTTATTACCAACTGCAATCCCCACTGCCCAGCAACCAGCTCTACACTCCATGTTAGCCTTGCACGAAGAGAAAATAATAAAACCCAACAACCCGCACTGCCCACAAAATAAAACACAGACAGCACGAGCCTTTATGCAGCTCAGGCAGTGACCAGCATGTGTCTGCAGGCTGAGCAGGGGAGCTGCTGTCCTTGTCCTAGGCACTGTCTAACCTCTGCTCCTGCTCTGAACGTGCCTCAGTGGTGCTGATGCAGAGGACGAGCACACTGCAGTCCGAGTCGTGTCCTTAGGAAAGCTGGGGCTGCAGGTCAGGTCTCCTGCCTGTCCTGAACAGGATGATCCCTTTCCAGGATTCCTCATTTCTTACTATACATAGTGGACCACATTTGTTTGGTTGTTGTGGTTTCTTGTTTTTTTTTTTCCCCTGCTGGAAAAGGAGTGGATACAGTGCTGACTATCATGGAAGAGTAACATCAGGGTTAAACTGCCAGCCTGTGTGCAGTTGTGGTGGGGAACATGAGAAGGTCTGCAGCCTGCTGTTGGCATTGCCTACCGTAATTACCCCTAACCAAATCATGGTTACACCCTGTTCTGTACAACACTCTGCATTTCAAGATTTAAACACATCTCAGACATACGTGGGGCCTGTTTCTATCCCTCCTGATGTCTATAATGAGACTTCAAGGGTCCCAAGTCCACACAGGACTGCTTGTGCAAACTTGGTATTTAACAAATGATTTGGATGAGCCAAGGTAAATAGGCAATCCAGACACCAAGGAAAGCAAAGAAGCAGTTTTAACTGAAGGAACACATTATGCCTTCACGTTATTTTATGAGGAACACATTAGCCCAGAGGGAAAAGTATGAAGAGACAAATCTTGAGGTTTTATAAAAAGGCCTGGTCTCTCTTAGGATATGGAGCAATACCTCCCCAGTCCCCCAGAGACACCCACCTTCTCCCCCCATCCGTGGGCTTCAATGAGGAAGGGCAAAAACATCTTTAACTGTCTCCCATCCCTTTTTATCTATTTCTCTCTGCTCTGGAATAGCCCAGGGGGACGGCTCCCACTCCCAGGGCAGTTCTGCCATCTCTCACCCTGCAGGTCCCTGGATGTAGCAGGGAAGCCAGTGAATACACGTGAGAGCAGCCCATCCCTAAGCCAGACCAGCACCCCACTGCTGGGCAGTCACTGTGATGCTGTAGGCCAAGAGTCTGGGCTCTGAGGAGCACGTTCAACCTCTGGCCTATACCCCTGCAAGACGATCTGCACGTTCCCACGTGGGCCTTCCCTTCCCGGCTCCTGCGCCGCCAGCGTGGGCACCGGCCTGTGCCACCTGCTGCCAGCCCTTAGCTGCCCCTGTGGGCTCTGCCCACACCCAACCTCGGGGCCGCTCCTGGGATGCTAAGGGGCTGTCAGAAACCTGCCCGCCTCGGGCAGGCAGGAGCTGTGGGATGAAAGCCTCCTGAAGCTGCTGCAATGACAGGCTACAGCCCAGCCTAGCATTAACCCTCGGGACCACTCCCAAAAGCGGCTGTAACAATCCAGTTAGGAATCCGAAAGCCAGCGAGGATCTGCCACAAACGGGCCAGCCCTTTGGCAGACGGGGGCGGGAGGCCAGGGTGGCACACAAACACAAGCTCTCAGAACACCATAAAGAGCTTCTGTTTCCCGACAGTGCAGCCGGGGAAGGCGGAGGCAGGGAGGAGAGCAGCAGGCTCGGGCCACGTGGCAGGTCAAACCACCGCCCAGTTTGTTGGCATCCGCTAAAGTTTAAATACGCTTCGAGCCAGCAGTGAATCATCCCTGGCAGGTAAGAATGATGTTAATTTATGACATGCCAAGTGCAAGCAGATCTTTTGGTGTCAGTCCAACGGTTTTAGTCTTATTAACACACGGCAACGGCTCAGGTTGCAGCTGTGTACATTAAACTCTGGCAAGTGGCATTTTAAACAATGACAAACTTCAGAACAATCACTCCACACATGGAGCCAGGCCAGGCAAAACTAAGGGTGGCAGAATAAAGGTCATCAGGGCAACCTGTTTGTCTGGGAGAGGAACAGGTGGCCCGCTTGGGTTGCTGTAGGGTCTTTAAACTGTCTGAAGGACACGGTCATGGATCATTTTAACCCATTAAGCTGCTTAAAGCTTTCCCTTACACTGGTTTGAACTTCAAGAGTGTATTAAATCTTAAAGAGCTTAGTAATACATCTTCAGGAAAGCTCTCCCCTGTGCTTATGAATTCATGGTGCACATGCTGCACACAGAGGAAGTGCACATCCCACCTCTGACAGCAAGACCCCTCTGGCAGCTGAACCAGATGCACGCAGCTAAAGCTGTAAGCTTTAAACTAAAGCATCCCACCAGAGCAGCAAGCCACACTGGGAACCACAATACATAACCATCACCACCATGCGACTCAACGGGCCCGAGGACACGGCGCCTGTCAGAGCCAGGGCAGGGAGATGGGGCAGAGGAAAACGGTCCCTGCTCAGTTCCTCCCTCGCCAACCTCACGGGGGACGTGGAGCTAACAGCGGCTGCTGAGACGCCGCGGCAGCCTCGGGTTGTGTCTAGGGAACTCAAACCACATCCAGCAAAGAGGGCTGCTCAGAGAGTGACTTCTGAGTGCAGCTTCTTACCTTGACACCTGGGAGAGCAAAGTCGGTCCACACCAGTCCTGCCAGTTGTGTTTTCATCAGAAAACGTGATTGTGGAGACATAAAAGACATTTTCATAGCAGAAAACTTAAGTATTCCAAGCCATGTTTCAAAGCTGGATTTCTCAATTTGAAATACATCAAAATAAATTTTTTTGACATGGCAAAAAACAGATGTTTCAGAATAAAACGTCAGAATACCATCTGACACGTAACAATGTTTTCCAGTGCAGAGCTTCCAAACCAATTGTTTTCAGAATTTTTATATGCCCCCCTCCAACCTCATCCTTGCAAGTGGAATTTTTATTTTTCAACCAGGTATTTCCCAAAGGAAAGAATTTTAAACAATACATCATGTCTTGCTCAATAACCAGAAGGACTTAGCTACACATGAGATCTTATCCAGAACACAGCAGGGTGTAAATTCATAGAGAAACAGTTATCTGAGATTTAAATACAAGATGTGTGGATGTACTTATTCCCAAATGAAATTAAAGGAGTTAAATTCTTTCAAACCAAAGCACTTTTATTCTGGAATAGGAGCATCCACATATGAAATTAATCAAGAATAGCTGAAGCCACAGCAAGGTCTCAGGCTACTGACTCTAAATGAAAACAGTAAATTCATTCTCCCTCTTGCAGCTTCTTGCTACATAACACACTAGATCCCCCTAATAATAAATGTTCCTGTAAGTAAAAGACTAGTCCCAGCATGTCTGTGAACACCTCATGATAAGACTTCAGTGAGATGGGCTGGAATCAATATTTTTCATCTTTGCAGCTTGGGGCCAGTGAGCAGTGAGTCGGGCAGGGGTGTCAGACAGCTGCCACCCAACACGGCAGGGAGGGGAACTGCCTCAGCACTGACCTGGACAGAAATTTCCAGCTGAGCTTCCTTGAAGAAGGAGGAAAAAAGGAGATAATTAAACAGAGGTTTTCAATTCAAACCTTCTCCCAAGTATCCTTATAGTAAACAGACATAAGTTTGGCTGCAATTTATAAAGAGCTACTGGAGAAATCTGAGCCCCCATGTTTCATCATGGAGGCTCTAGAGCCAGAATTAGATCTAAAAAGCTGATACAAAGTACTGATTTAATATAAATGAATCCATTAATTTAAATTAGATGTCCTCTATTCATCTGCAGCCAGAAGAGAATGCGTATTTGTGATCTAGATGATTTTACAGAAATGTGTTTAGGTGAGTTGCCTGATGAAGAACAAACTCGTGTCACTGTGCAGGTAACCCACTGCTTTCCTGTCAGTGACAATGGGACCACAGCAAGAATTTGTGTACTGACTGGAGAATGGAGCACCATTTTCTAGTCAGGAGTGAGGACTGACAAGAGGAGAGAAGGGCTCTTATTTGCAATTCCACAGGAAGAGAAACAGAAGAGGCATTAGGCTGTTAGAGTAATGAGTGTGCATCAGCAAAACGATAAAATCAATCTGAATTCTACAAAGATATAAGATTGAAACTCCCTATCTTGGCAGTTACTCAGTTTTTATAGAAATAATGACGTGGAACAGCACGGTGTGAATATACAAAATAAATCCTGGTACTTCTAGACATGGGGTTTCTCCACTGCTTGGACAACACACTGGTTTTCATCCTATTTTAGGAGGAGTACTTACCTAGAATTCATATAGGAGACCTTGCCAGCCCTATTCCAAGCTAGGCTTTCTGAACAAAGTTAAAGCTGTTTTTCTTGGTAATTCTTCTCTTCATGTATCACTGACATTGATTTGGCTTTTTGTAAAATGAAATCAGAGAGCCAACAGAGATGAGGAAAAGCAAAGGCAGCCAAATCCATGTCCATGCTCAGACCGTGTCGAAACTTCTGTGCCAGTGAAGCAATTGCAGTTAGCACAAACTGACCCAAGAACATTCAGCTTGATTCTTCTGATTGCTTTAACAATAAAAATCAATGGTTAGAACTATAAAGTATACAGGAAACCTAATAAGGCTCATAGAATAGCTGCAAGTACAGAAATATAGGAGCCAGAAAGTGGATCAACAAAAGCAGAATGGGACATATTTGGCATCACCATTAGTTAATACGTGCCCCTAGAAGGAACACTGGTTTCCTTTTCAAACCTCTTCTTTTACAAGATCTAGGCAATGTCATCAGCATCTTCAGACTGCACCTCCATTTTATCATGAACTATGTGCCTTAGTTGTTTCTCATTCTTAACCAAAATGTTGGCTTTCCAGCAGACCTGACCTGCACCAAAATGGAATTTAACAACGCATTTTTTGCTTTCTTACTAGGGCAGCTTCATTTGCTGTCATCACAGTGCACTCAGAAAACATTCAGAGAACTAATCAATAAACAAACTCAGTATTGCATTTTTCATTACAAGAAAGCTTTCTCAACTGATCTCAAGGAAAAAAATTAAACCTTGTAACTTCATGAGCTTCACAGAACACCTTCAAAGCACTGGTCCTCACACCACGGTCATAGTCATATTTAGCAACAGCACAGGCATCCATGACTGACAGCTTTCTGTGACAGAAAAAGCCAGTCAATATTTACATTCCTCATGAACATACAAAAGAACATCAGGGTACTTGAGAAATTAGCCCTTGATTGCCACTTGGAAGGCATCATCAGAAAGTCAAATCACTTCAGCACCTCCAGCAACAGAACTGCTTTCATTCTTGAGACTCAAGATCTCTCACGGATGTGTCAAGGTCTTTTGCCCAGGAGCAGGAGATGTCTGAAGGGCATAATGGGTGCTGCAAGAATTCTATGAAGGATTTATTATTTAAAATGTCAAAAGATAAAGATAGCATTTGGTCAACTCTTGCTCTCTTTCTTGCTGAAGTAGCAGACAGAAATCTGATCGTTATAAATGGCCACTTCCAGGCTCCTGAGCCAGCTACAGGGAACACTGGTAGGATTCTTCAGTGCAGAATAGAGAGGGCTCTACTGTAATATTAAGTGATCACTGAAGCTGGGGCACAGAGATGCAGTGGTTCAATTTGGCTCTCAAGTTCCCAAAATGTCACCACATAGAACAGCCCTAAATCTTGGCTTTGAAATCACAAAACATCCAGTGCTGTTCCAAGTGAGATCTCAGCTCCTCATTTCCTGCATACAATAGCATTATTCAGCACTTAAGTTTCCACTTAGCTTGCATTTATGCCAAGTACTTTTAATTGTAAAGGAAAAGGATGTTAAGCTCTCCCATTTGTTTCTTTCTAATTCATAAGAGACACAGCAGTGGTTGGTAAAACTTAGAGGTTAAGGGCTGTTCTCCCGCCCCCCCATCTCACTTAAGGGACTTGCATCCTTCTCCTGCTGCCTCACAAACACAGGCTATCTCATCCAAGGGTAGGGAGACTTATGCTGTCACTTGTAAAATACTAAAAAGGCAAGTCATTGTAGACTTACTAGTAAACAAGCATCAGGAAGTCTGAGTGGTGTCCAAACACTTCAGGGCATCCATTATTAACTGCTGTTAAGAGTCACCTTGACCAACACAGGTCTCATTTAAGGATGGATATGCAAGTATTCACCCAACACACATACAGCAATGCAGACAGCACCCCACCCACAGAACTCATCAGAACAGATACAAAGTAGCAGCTCTGACTGAACCAAAATGCAGGGAGTGAAACAACTGGGAAAACAGATGCTTAATTCCTACTTATTTTTGGCAACCTTGTTCCTGTGATATCTGTGAGATGAGGGAAAAAAAGCTGCTGAATGCTGTTTAGTAAGTAATACATGAATCACAGCCACATCTCTGGACTATCAGGATAGCACTTCATACAGTCCTACTCCAAGTTCTTTTTCTTTTGATCCATCTGTAGAAGGGTCTAAAGTAGCGTTTCCATATGGTTTTTACTCCTCTTATGCAAGATCTTGTGAACTACATAGTTCACCAAAGGGCTGAAGTGAACTGGTGTCTTCAGCTTGGTAGTGCTTTAAGAAGTGTCTTCACCCCACCTCGTCAGCCTTTGGACAGGAGATCTGTTAGCCAATTACTCTGCAAACTGAAATGTAAATGAAATGCTACATCCTAACATACGTTAATAGCCCCAGGAGCAAGAATTTAGTTAACTTTAGTGGACTGTAATTCTATCCAAAAATATAGTTTATTAACAAGCACATACAGTAAATTGCAACTGCTAACTTTAAATAAGACATCTAGCAAGCTCACCTTCCCACTAAGTGACACTTGGTTAATACAGAGCAAAAAAGCAATACACATATGCTGTCAACAGACACAGAACAAACTCAGTGGCAACCCAAGTTCAAGGTGTAATCCAAAGAAGGGCACATAAAAGCGAAAGCAATGAAGACTTCACATGAACCTTTGCAGTTCCTTTCCACCAGACCTTTGGTCTCTTACAAAATAGGTCTGTAATACAAAAAGTAATAAAAACTCTGGATTCAATTTACTCAGCCTCGTCCGTCACAAGATAACTGTAATGTTTGGGAACAACGTGAGTCGTATTAAGAGGGAGGTAAGAGGCAAAGATAGTCATATCTTGGAATTACTTAAGTTCAGCAGCAGAAGAAAGGCTGCCTAGCAGCAGGCATGGATTTCAGTGTCACTATCCCAGTTTTTTCAAGAAATATAAAGATGGTAGAACAAATTCTTCTCTCTCATCAGTTAAAACTTGATTCATCCTCCACTGACATCAACGCAAAAGTTCTTCTGTTACAAGTGGTACTGATGGGGCCGCAGTGGCCTTCAAAAAAAAGTCATCCTCTCTAGTGAAAGGTTTGTCACGCTCCAGTCTTCAGCTTGGCTGTGATGTCAGTAAAACCTGACACGCTGCTACCACACGGGTGTTAGAAGAGTCTCGTCCTCCCTTCATGCCAGCAAAGGGGATTCAGCAGAATTCGATATGTAAGAATGGAAGGCAGCTTGGCAGTGAACAGCTCCGCCCTGCCCAGCGCCAGACCCTAACCTCGCAACGAAGTAAAGAGGAGGTTTGTAATGAACTTCACGAGCCCAAGAGAAGCACCAGGCTGAACCAGAAGAATGCACACGTCTTGATCTCAGACCTCGTTCTTTGCACAAGAAAGGGCATTTGTATTTCTGATCCTCTGGGGGAGTAACAGGAAGGTTCCCAAGAATAGTGCTCCAAAGGTAATGGGTGTCCATAGCAAAACCACTCAAGCAGGTATTTTTAAACAAAGCCAGCAATTTCTCTGTTTCCTTTGTGGCAGAACAAAAACTTCTCTCTATAATATGACAGGGATCCTACTGCTTTAACATGGTACCTTTTATCATGACAAACAAAAATAATGCCTGTGCTCCCTTTATGTCATTAGGAGTTAATCTTCACTCGGAAAATTTTTTACAGCAGTATCAATGGTTTAAAGATTTGTGACATAGTCTCATTTCCCTCCTGCACCTTCCTCTTTACAATGCCTAGGAAAAAAACAGCCAGAAACAACTGCTCTCACAACTTCTGCAAAGAGTTAAGATCTACTCTTATGACAAAAAATCCTTTAAAAATGGTCATTTCTTTCAACTGCTGGAACTAGATTTTTTTTGCAGTACAAGGAAAAATTTCTCTCAATGAACTAACATGATGAAAAGCAAACAATCAAATACTACCTAGAAATAAACATTTTAAGAAGTGCAAGCATTGTGACATCTCCTACTGGAAAACCAAGTGATGCACAGTTCAATCAGCAACGAGCTCCTTCTCTCCTTCACAACCTGCATAGCTGGCTCCCATGTTAGCTAGTTATGAAATACTCCTACAGCAGAACAACTTTAGGAACATTTGGAGAAGGGAGAACAGCATTATTTGAATCTAGAACAGTATCATCCAAAGCTACTGATGAATACAAACACTTTTAGTATAATTTTTTTTTTAATTAAAACACTAATTTAACCTGTGTTTTCAGTCTATAGATTGGCTTTCCTCTTCCTTGTTTAATAAAAATAGGGTATCACATGTCAGCTTCAATTGCATGTTTAAGTCATTCCTTCATTGAACTTTCCATTCTTGAAATATCATTTATTAAAATGTTAGTTCAGATTCATGTTGCTTATAGAACAGACTGCAATTTCTTCTTAACTGCATCTGTAGACAATAATAAACAGACTGATAGGAACTCAAAAAAATAATCTGATTATGGGAAGAAGAGAGAAAATTTTTTCAAAAAATAAAAATAAAATCAAGCTCCATTAATTCCTAATAAAACAAACACCAATGCCTTTTAGCTGATCGAAAGATTTAAGTCCAAAATAATATTCCCAGATTCAATTCAGAAATAAACTGTGTTTTAAAGCAAGCTGTTGTAAAAAGAGGAAAAATAAGCTTCCAACAAAATATCTCCTTCAAAGACAGAGGAAGCCACAGTAAAAATAGTACCAAAAAATCTTTATCAGTGTATCATATCAAAAATTAACATGTGTAGCACTACCATAGTTCTCTTCTCCACTTGAAAAAATGGATTCTGTACTACACTTACACATTTCTGATATAGGTGTGATTGTACATGGGCAATTTCCATCTCAGCTGCGTGGTACTGAGGGGAATAAAAAAGCAGAAGAATTTTGCTGCTTCGGTGGTAAACCCCAGTGGGTGGGGAGGCAAGTTGGGGGTACCAATATTGAAACTAATCAGTGAAATGACAGAGTCAGAAATCCAATGGTACAAAGCCTGCTTGGACATGGCTCTTTCCCCTACTGCTAAACAGATTTAATAAATGGGATTTATTTTAGAAAGTTTCACAATTCTTAAACAGTAGATGATACTTGCATTCCTGAAGGATTAAGTTCTACATTTCTTAATGCTAATTCAACTCTCTAAAACCAACCCAATAAAACCAGCAAAGCTTTCACAAGTAATATGCACAACCTAAAAATTCCACCCTCAAAACTGCCTTTTTGGTACTCTCTTAAGCTCTTAAGATACTCTATTTATTGAAGAGATGCCAGGAAGCCTGCAGCGGGAACAAATGCTTCTTTGGCAAAAGGAAAACATTTTAATGCCTCCTCCCTTCAAAGTATGCACACCTCACCACAACATATGCTAATATACTACCAAATAAGTCTCTTTATCTTGCCATTTTTATAACAAGCTGTTTCATTCATATCTATTTCAGCCTGTAACTACCTACTGCACAGAGCAGCATACTGTGCTAAATCAACAAGTTGTTTATGCCTAAGAAATAGGAAGTAAAAAAAGAGAAAACATTATATTAAAAACTAATAATATATTCCAAAACAAGTCAAGTGGGGTTAGTTTTTTATGAACTGTTTCAGGAGTAAAATTAAAATTTTAAGTCAAGCAGGCATTTTGGGCCTTTTTTTCCATCCTTTATTTAAAATGAACAAGATCTAACAAAAAAAAGATTCCCACAAATATGATAGCAAGTGGAAATTTGTGCTACATCTGCCATTAATATATGAAAACAAATGTTACAGCCCTTCTGTGAAGATATCTATATATGCATAAACATCTATGCATGGAGATACACATCCTTCCCCCTGGATTTCCAGCCTTCTCCAAGGCACACACCCCACTGACGCTTTCATAATCAGCCAAATAGTGAATCTAGAACAATATGAAGACCAACTCCTTGCAGATCTACAGTCTGCAACTGTAAATGTATAATAAATATAGGCAAATATTTACTATCTTATTACTAGTTTTTCTCAAGTGAAGTTGATACTTAAAGTTGTGTTCTTCCTGAAGACCTCCAAGAAGCAAAAGGAGATGTGCTTTTAAAAATGAAAGACTCAGGCAATGAATATAAAGAAAATACACCCTCAAACATGCTGGAGCAAGACCACTTAGTGCAGGCATCAGTACCAGCCTTCTTTACTGTAACAGGATCTTTAGTCTCCAGACATGTCCTAGATACTCAAATTAAATCAGTGTGGCTTCTAATGATACCAGAAAGAAAGATCTGCTTTTAATATGTCCATTTAAGTACCACAGTTAACTGCCAAAGACTTGCTATACAACTGAGATAACTCTGCTGGGGAAATTATTAAGATGAGAAGGGAAAAGATCAAGCAGAATTCTATGGGAAAATCACAGGGATCTATTAAAGGTTTCTGTAGGCTTATACACCTGAATCCAGCTGTAAGGTTGAAGAGGATGTGGGGGAGCTAAGTGAAAAGTCCTTTGTCATAACTGAACCTTTTCTTTTTTTCTTCCTGTTAGAGGAATGAAAACAGCCTGAAATGATGCAATGGGTCAACCTGGAGACAGCCACATTTGAAAAATACTGGAAATCCTGAAGTCAGAGCTTGTGAATTTGTTTGGTTTGTATCCTGTCTTGGAGAAGAGAGGAGTTAATACTTTTAAAAGCTTGGTATTTACACTTCCAAAAAGTTTCTGCAGTTCCTCCAGACTTGATAGGGCAGGATCTAAGTGCCTCTTAGTGCTCCCAACCGGGCACTTCTGCTGCTTTGGCACAGGCCGAGTATTCCAGTACCAACGGGAACGACGTCTAACGCAGCTTTAAACTGGCAGCACTCCTCAGTAGTCTGAAATGTTTATCAACTCAGTAGGTCAAAAGTCTGCAGACACTGGGTGGAGCAGCAGTATGCCACAAAACTAACAGTTGTCCTCCTAGGGAAAAAAGAAAAAATAAAGGGGGGGGGAAAACAGTTTTCAGTACCGGTTAAAGCTCCTGGCCCCGTTCCACAGCAGACAATATGCTGGTTTGTGACACACAGGGTGAGCTGATCTCCACACTTCACAAAAAGAAGGTTCATTTGCTCTGTATGAGTGCCTGATACAAAGGCAGGGTGACACTGCAGGGGTTCTCCAAAACCTTCCTGGCTTCTTATGTGTTCAGTTTAAAGCAGCAGCATGTGGTTTTTCTTTCTGTGGAGGGTGTGGCTGAGTGTGAAGGCCAGTAGGTTTAACAGCTAAAAGGAAAATAGCTGGGTAATTCTTTGCTTCAGCTTTGCTCATGTGTTTCTTAAATGACTGCTTGTAGGCACGAAATAACTGAAGCCCAGTGTCTTCCTTTGGTTCAGCTGAGTGAATAAACTGCGCCTGGATTTTCAGAAAGGACAACTGACAGGCAGTGCTGTCACATTGTGCCAGGGACTACAGCTGGGGTGGCAACATGAAAGTGTGATACTAGCCTGACTGTGCTCACTGTGACCCTCCTCTTGCCCCCTTCCTGGTAGGGACCTAGATATCTGCTTTTAAAATGTTAAGGCCTGCTTTTTACTAACCCAGAAATCACACTTCACCCAGTGCTCATGTCACCTGTGCTTTTTCAGATACAGAAATCCAGTTCAACACTCAACTGCCATTTCTTGTAAGAGGATACAGAACGTGACATGGAAATCCAGACTGAAGTTACTGGCATGGACGTGGCATGTGCTAATCAGTGCTGTTCAAATGTTCAGGACCCCTGCCCTGTGTGTTCTCATGGTCACTGGAAGCTCTTTAGCAGAGAAACGCTGTCCTTCACGTCTTTCTAAACCAGCTATCACACCTCCACAATCCCACATAATGTTACCATGTCAAGTGCCCAAGCTACAGAGATAAGGATGACAGGCTACCCTGTTTAGATCTCCTTTTCTGTGGATTTGCATCAAATGTCAGCTACTTAAGATTGTACTCATCAAGGCATTTTGCAGAACACAGGACATTCTTGTCTAAGGGAGGGAATGATAACCAGTTTTTAAAAAAGTGAAAACCATGCAGAATTATCTATTTTCAAGTAATATATTTTAGATAGTTAATATAGTGTTCTACCAATAATAGCCTCAAAGTATGTTTTAATTAATTCCTAAAGGTGTCTATCATGTTCTAAGTTCTACAAAGAGCAACTCTTAGCAATCAATTAGAAAGTACAACTCTCTGCTGTAGTCCAAACTCTCCCATTGTTCGATTATTTCAGATAATATAAGGAATCAATGACCAACAAGTAATTTTCCCTCACTTTCTAAAAAAAATTAAGCTGTTCAATGCTTGAGAGAAATTCTTTATGGCATGATTATAACATCTTATGCCACTCAATATTAAGAATGTAAAGTGGAAGTAATTTATTTTACTCAACATGGAATGCATTGAATTTCACCATAGGACTGAAGCGTAACAGAATGGCAAGCTCAAGTACACAATCTCTACAAGGAGATATTTCTAAGAAAGATGACTTCTCCAAAATAGCATTTATGCAGCCTTCTGGCTGCTATCCAGATTTGGCATACTTAAATTGTTCTCAAAGTTGAACTGGTTACAAATCAGATACCTTGTTTGCCACAAACACAGCAAAATAACCTGTGGTATAGCTGTGGAAAATAGGTACCATCACCCTGAAGCACCAATTAGTCTCTTCTTTTTTCTCAAGTATCTTTCCATTGAAAAGCAGTTTCTTATTTTTATGGAAGATAACTACCAAATTTCAGTAGGACAAGAACTAAGTGGCATTCTCGGGTATTATATATACCAACAAGTAACTTCAGAAGCATTCCTTTTTAAAGCTCTTTAAAAAAAAAAAAAAAAAGCTTTTCTAAAAAAACTTCTTAAAGCTTTCTTTCCTGCTCCTCAACTTTAGGCATGTGCTTTGTAACCAATGCCTTGCCTGAACTCTGTAAAACGAATCTGAACATCGCATTTGCTTGTTTAACACCAAGTGACATTGCTTTAAACCTTCTTTATTAGGTTTCAAACAGTATTGTACTTTTGTCCAAGTAGACTCAGTTGAAATTTCTCTGCTGATGCTTTTCCATTATAGAAAGTGGTTTTGTGGCTCATAGCAGGCTATTGTATCTTCTGA
>NW_008619888.1:0-41351 GCF_000691845.1 Merops nubicus | reverse complement strand
GGAAAGAATTGCTGCAAAGCTATCAGTGCCCACCTTGAAGGTATTTTAAATCTTCATCTACATGTGGACAATATTCCCTGAACCATATCCATTTTCGAGTCTCTTCTATGCCTATACAGTCCAGCAAGTCAAGAAGTCCATGTAGGCTTGTGTACTCAACTTGAATGTTTCTGCAGGATTCACATCTGCTAAAACCATAAGAACTGAAATACTTTAAAAACATGTATCACTATGAAATGCATGTCACAATGCAGAATGCTTCCACAGAGTATCTCTAGCTAATTAGTGTGGAAAGAAAACCAAGAGTATTTTACAACAGAATATTTTAATGAAGTTCTGGCCTTAGAGCTTTTCTCCATTTTAAACCTAAAGCACTTCTATTTTGTGGTGGCATTCTCCTGAAGTGAGTGTTGAGACCATCAGGGCAAGCACTGATAGTACTTGAAACAGTCTGAAACAGGCAAGTGGGGTAGCTTTTGTTAAACAGTCTAACAACAGTATTATGGTTGCCTTGTAAATAAAACATTTGTCAACTTTTACAAGCAATCACAGGACAGGAGCTTTAGATCTGAAAGCTTGCCAAGCTAAAAAAAAAAAAAAATCCTTGAGAATATGCTTTGTTCCATAAGGTGTTTTTCTTCCTAAATGAAACCCCAGTGTAATTTCCTGTATAATTACCCTTGATGCAATCCTGCCATTGGAGTTTCCCTCAAGTGAAAGAGCTTTGGGTAGACGAGCTTGGGGTAGACAATGGTAAACATAGGCTGGCTGCAGCGGTGGCAGTGTCCCAGGGGACAGTGCAGCAATTCCAAGAGGCTTTTGGGTAGCGAGATTGGAGTCAGAAAGTTCAAGTCTAGAGAAGAAAAGAAACAAAAAAAGCTTGTAACAAAAAAACTGCATGATGAAATCAAAGAGAAAAAGCATGATCCACGAGCAGTGCAGAAAATCAGCTGTCTCCCATTCTTAAGGCTTTGTGAAACCAACAGCAAAGTAACACATTACCCCAACGAGGGTGAAGCACGTGCTGCTCTCCATGTATAAGTTCAGAACGTTCAAGTTAACTGTGCAAGTTTACCATCTGTGGGCATAAGATTAACTGCACCCAAATTAACAAGTGGAAATCTAGCTCAACCAAATAATAAAAACTAGTAACACATCATAAAGTGGTTTTAGACACAATGATCTAGATAGGCATTTACTAACTAATAAGAACACAAAATTCTGAGCAGGACATCACTAGTATTTTACTGAAGTATTTCAGCAACCAATTCTACAGGATAGCAAAGCTCACTAAAAAGACCAAACCCCACAATTACCAAAAAAAGAGATCTGAAATATTTATAATTACTTGAAACACAGTCCATTCCAGCTTAATTTTCACAGGTCTAACCAAAGAGACCACTCTAAAAAGATCAATACATTCATAGTCTCTTTGTATGCCCCCTCAGCTTCCAAGATGCCATCATTTTCACCAAAAGGGACTCCAGGGTCATTTCACAGCAAAGAGCAATCCTTTTCTCAGGCCTGGCCCAAGCCACATAGCATTTTATGAGTTAAACCCACCATGCTAATTTCCATCTAGAAACTGAGAGACAGCTGAGAGAAGTGAATGAGTGTAGGTGCTGAGTAATGCAGACAAGATGCAGCACCTGATAAATGAGTTTTTGTGATATCACTCTAGTCTCAGCTTTCGAACACTGTGAGGTTTAACCCCATACACAGTGTACCACAACAGCCTCAACTGAGATGACAAGCAGGATGAATAGTCTATTTGTGTCAGAAAGAGAAGGTCACTTCTGCAGCCAGGCAAAGACTGAGGAGAAATAATCCAGTTGCTTCTGTCATGCTTACCTCGCAGCCACCAAGTATTTAACAGCACCCTTGAAACTGCAAATTTAGGTAGTGAAAGACTGCATCTGCTACTCCTATCACATGTGCCACCCCCTTCCCCAGCACACCATTATCTTACACCTGTGTGAACCAGGCATTACTCCTGCCTCACTGAGATGTGGCTGTCACCAGTGGTAATGCACAGTCTTTAATAAGGTCACACAGAATAAGTTGTGTGTTTAACTATATATGAAGACATAAGACTACCTAGTACAACGTGGCAAACTAGAAGTAGGCAAGATAGTTAAAAAACCATGCTTCATCTTTTTCAGGTTCTGCACCTTGGCTGCAACTAGATATAATCACCACAGCCTTGTATAAACCATCTACAAACCAATTCTTAAACAGATTTTGCAATGTTATTTTTCTATTCCCAAACCAATCTTCACCAGCATCTTCAGGAACCACATTCATGTAGTCACGATTCCAGAAATTGTTGTGCAAGTCACAACTGGGTGAGAAAAGTAGTTACTAATGACTTAAAAGATCTTGTACCTGGTGTTCCCAGACTCCTTTTCAAAGACTAGAATTTTGCAAATCGAAATGAAACCGCATTCATCACTGTGTAATTTTGGTGCAGCTGATGTCCCAATATTAAACAACTAAAACTCCTCTCTCCCCACCATACAGAGAAATATAAAAAAAAACACATGACTGCAAATGGTCAATTCATGTTTTCTCTGTAGTAGATACATTCACCACAAAGCAGTGCTGTTTCCTATGAGCACAGGCTTGTAAGGTTATCTCACTCCCAACATGAAGCTTCTCCCCTACAGCAGATTTGTTACAGACATCCTTGAGTGCTTCTCCTGGCAAAGCAGTAGTTCAGCAGTCCTGATTCACTCTAGTGGCCATGGTACAAGTGACCTCCTACCAGAAACCCTCTCATCTTTCCATCGTAACTCTCCACATCTCTGCTTTCCACTTTCACCTCTAAATCTGACAAACTCCCACGATACCCTGAATAGGGGGAGTCACAAAACATCTCAATCTGACAAAATCTGAATCTGCAGGTTACCATCAGATCTTGCTAACTCATGTGACTGCATAAGGCATAACCAGATGAGCCAAGGGCCACTTCAGAGCAAAGAGTCTGAATTGGGGCAGAACTAAAACAGCTCAGCTGTCACGCTGTACTGACATGGCCAAGGGCTGCTAGCATTTCTTTGGCCTTATGTATAACAAGTCTGCCAGTTTAGGAGTGTGCTGCCTGGCAAGAAGTTGCATTGTTGGCTGATGCATCTAATCTTGCCTCAGGAATTCTATTTCTCATCTCCTATTTCCATTAAAGAGCTTTTCCTGCAAAAAGCGTCCTTCTTTATACATTCCTCAGGAGAGGAACCATTTTTAAGCACCACTCAACCTCAGAAGTAGTCTTTGTACATCTGGTTTTTGATATTGGACATTTTTGTTCTAATATAGCATTTCAAACATCATTTCATTAAATAAATCTTTTAAAATATTAGTCTTTGCCCAGCTCTTTGAAGAGCTATTTGAAATGTTCCTGTCACTGCCAGAGAAGCACATTCACCCCTTCTGTAATATGAAGAATGCAGAAATTTCCTACCTTTCATAAACCTGTAATAGGTGTTATAGAGGGTCCTCATGGCCAGCTCTTGCAAAGGCAGCACATGATCTGTTTCTGTTCCTATAGATTTCACCTCTGCTGGCAGGAACACAGTTAACTGGCCCGATGAAAAAGAGAGCAGTTTCACCTCTGAAACTTGAATTGGAGAACCACAGCTAGAAGGACAAGACATTTAGAAAGTGGTTAAAGGGGGGAAGAAAAAAAAAAAGTTAACTTTATGGGGAAACCCAGATGATCAACCCAAAGAACGCCCGAGACTGTTCAGTGCAGCACCCTTCAAGGATTCCTTGTAGAGTGCAATACGTGTTGGAGTTGGACTAGATCATCTTCAAAGGTCCCTTCCAACCCAAACTATTCTGTGATTCCATGTTGAGACATTTTCTATAGATTCCCACCTTCTGTGACATGCTAGTCAGGGGACATCTGGAGGCTTTTAGTTAACAAATAACATTGAAAAGCTGGAGAAATAAGAACCCACTACCAAGAGGTAGAACCAAGTGCACTATGTGTCCTTTACTTTGTCAACAAACTAATCTCTTTTAGCCTCTAAATATCATTATTACTAAACATTTTACACAGAGGGGCAGTTTCATACCTAACAGTTGGCTTCCTGTGCCTTGGATCAACCATTTGAGAAGCGTAATAGATTTCTCAACTATAATATGAGAAGCAAGATACAACCACCAAAAAAAATATCATTTCAGTGCCACTGGGTGATTGTGTACTATACCTTACCCAATCAACAGAGTTCCATGGAGGGTGTGGTGAGGCAAGTGAAGGAAAAATAACAAGAACAGCCTAAGCTGTAGTAGGAAGATACCCTACCAAGCCTCCTAGCCTTGTCCTTTCCCAATCATCTAATGAAGAGGAAGGTTATTTGGATCCAAGGAGAGAAACCTTGCTTGTAGTAAAAATAAGAACTCTTTACATGATCCCTGTTGCAAGCTATCATACCAAAGAGACACGCATAGGAAAATTCTACTAAGAGGTTGGGGAAGTCAACAGGGGAATCAGAATTGTTCATGACAACTTAAATTTGAAGCCAAGAGCAACTTGTTAGGGCCAGTCCTAACAAACTGAATAGAAACACAAATTTGTCAGCCTTCCCAGATACTGGACCTAGAAGTGAGGTAACTACACTCGACTTTATCAGATGTGAAAGAAGTCTCATAGTACTTCTCTCGACAACAGTCTCATCTCTTCTGGTTAAAGGAACAACAGCCCAGAGAAACAAGCAAAAAAGAGCAGCACCAAACAACAAGTCAATAAACCTCTCTATTAAATATTTAATACTTTCCCACAAAACTTTCATTGAGTTAAAATATTATTAGGAATTCAGAGGTCAAATATTCAAACAATCCACACCCAATGAAGTAGTTATCACACCAAAAATCTATAATGTTGTATTTTCAAGTTGATTAACCCCTTACCAGCCTAGCTAGAAGACACACCCATGAACTAATTACAGTCTCTGTAGGTCAGAGTTAGACCATTTTGTCTATTTTATGTAAAGGGTGAGGCTACTAATGCCAGACTACAACACTGAAAAACAAAGTAAACAAGCAAAACAGACCATCAAGAGGAATAATCCAAGAGATATACCCTTAAATCAGAATAGATATGGGAATCGAATCTCAACTACAGGTAATACTGGGTGGTTAAAAAGTGGAATAGAGGATGGTCTAACTAGCAGGGAAAAAATGGAGCTGTGGAAGAACCCAGGTAAATAAAAAACTGGGGGGTGGGGTAGCCACACAAAACCCTGTGACCACCTACTGGCTGCCTTCAATAAGACTGACAGATACCTAGCTGGAGATATGAAATCCAATCTGCAAAAAATAAGATCAAAATTTATTTTGAGTGCTAAGATCATCACCTCTTATATAGAAGCCTTTTACAGTCAGTCTGACTACAGGGTTCCCAGACAGAGATTCATTCCTTACACAATGCAATTTCTACTCTATTTTCAGAAATCTAGTTTTATGTTAGCAACAGCAGCGTGTCAGATTTTATTCTCCAGTGGATGACAAGATTGAGCACTAAAGCCTGGATCTTCAACTTTGTCTGACCCATTAAAACCTTGCATTGGTTACTACTGCTTTCTTGGAAAGAACACAGAAGTTCTTCACATGATGATTACTGCACAATTTTAACATCACTCAGCATATTATCAAATAAAACCACTGGTTTCTTAATAATATGCAAGTGCTCTTTTCATGGTGAAAATGTTCCTTAAAAATATTAAAGACATATCTGTTTGGTACACAAATACAAATATTATTTTGCTTACTAAGAATTATTTTTTTAATTCTTTATTATTAAGGAAAAAATTATCATTTTTTTATTCCACAGAATTGTTATAAGAACTAATTTCACTGCAACTTTTTTTGTCTCTTCTATACTGGATTTATAATCCTCTGCCAGAAATACCAGCAGCTAGCCCACCAGCAATGTACATATAATGACAGTGAAAAGAACTGGTAGTACATTCACAAAAGGTCAGTGCAAATACAAAGTTATTCTGAGTATAAAATAAGGAATTAAAACATTAAAAAAAAAATGACATGGCTGTTTAAAATCACCTGAAATAGGTTGGACCAAACGTGTTGGAACATTTCCTGCATTGTAGTTTTGGTCACAATCAATACGGTTCTATTACCTTTAGTCTCAATTTTATTTCTGTCTTATAATTTACAATCAGTTGTGAAAGAACTAAGGCTAAGAATTATTTTTCCTGAAAAACAAAATTAGTAGACATATGAGACTGCACACAGTTCAGCAGAATTATAATCCAACTGCAAGTATTTAAATATCACGCAACCAGCTGACACAGGAATATTAGAAAACCCTTAAAATGCCAAGACTCAGCATCTCACATATTGCAGCAGAGTGCAAGCTGGAGAGAAGGAGTTTATATTTAATGCAAGATTTGCCAAGAGCGAGCATACCAGGAATTTATAATTAGATGGTAATGGGGACAATCCTCTTCTGATCAGTTTTACACCAGTAAGGCTCCATTCATCAGTGGTGCTGATCCTAATTTATGTCAGTGTCAGTGTAGAAAGAATTAAGCTTGTGTCCTAGACAGACCACTTCTTTTCCCCTCACATCCTAACCACAGACATGAGACAGCCTAAGATATTTTTAAAAATCCGCATGTAAAAATAAACCTGTCAATCTGTAATTCCTAAAAACGTTACTTATTTTAGTTAGTAGGTACCAAGACCTAAAAGAAGCTGATACTGGGATGTAAAATGAGTGGAGGAGCTGTATCTGGCATCCCAAGGCATGGTCCATAACTTACAGAGATGTGAGAACTTATCAATTAGATAGATGCTGCAGCACATAAAAATAAAAATTGTTCAATCTTTGGTTCTGGGGATTCTATGAAAAATTCTACATTTTTGGCCAACCTTTAAATGCAGCTAGGATTCAGCATTAGACCTTACATTATCATTAGGAATTCCTTCAGAATAACTGCACCGTCTGTTATGGCTTAATATTAGACTATTGAAAGTCAGCAATTAACACAGAAGATTTACTACAAAAATAAAAAACCTGGGAGCTGTAGTAATCCCCTCAAAGTAACATCAGTTCCAAATCAATCACAAATGCATACAAAAATAATCATTTGTATAATTAAGATATTTATGAGAAATTTTACAAGGAAGAGGTATGCAAGACATCTGAATTAATTCATACCTACCCACTGCAACCAATGACTTTATTATACAGGTAAGATGGGAGGCCTTTCAGGTGAATATTGTTATCCACATAAACATATTGTAGCTCCCGAGAACGACCTAAATCTGGGGTTAGAAAAGAAGAGAAGTCAGGGGGAGAAGGGATGACAGTGACCATTATAAACAAAGTAATTATCTTTAATTATGAATAAGGTAATCAGACTACATGTAAGCAAGCAAAAATTTGTACTTCGTTGTAAAACTTAAGCCAGTGGAGGCTTTATTGTGGAGGAGCTGAAAAGCTGTTTAGAAAATGCCACCTAAAATTCCTAAAACAAACCAAAACACCTTTGCGGTAGCCCTGAAAATCCAATTATAAATAATTTTAACACCAACAAACTCCAAAGTCAGTTGGAAGCAGCAAAGGGACAATTGATTTCAGATCTACAGTGCATACTTCAAGTTCATAAGGTCAAACCTGCTTTCATTAACTGACTTCATGTCACTGAAATCACAGCTGCACTATCTTTGGTAAAGTGGTGAAAGCATAAAAACCAATGTGGTCTGTCCCACTCCTCCTTTTCTCCAAGAAGATAATTGTTTGATTACATTAGGCATAACCAAATGAAACCAGTAACCACTTAGAAACAAGCCTGTGTGATGCAGTCAGTTACAGAAGACAAGAAAATGAACAAGGGTAAAACTGTAGATTGTTATACAAAAAGCTGTGGCTGTAAGGAAATGATCAATACATTTTAAGGCGTGCTGCTTACATTATTTCTGTTTAAATATTCATGGCTGGCAGGCAGGTAGAGCATGTTTAAGCAATACTTTAATGAACAAGAAATAACATACTTCCAGACAGGAGTATATAGGTATGAAATAATCTCATTTTGTCTAGAAAATTAAAGTGGGAAAATGGAGCAAAATAGAAAGGAAAAATTTAGGCTTCTAGGAATAATTCTGGAAACAATACTTTTGCTTCTCAGCAAGATCTAGTCAGTGGTAAAACAGTCTGAAATCAAAAGAAGTGAAAAGGATGCTCACCTGAAACATTTAAAAAGACAAACCAAACAGTGAACTAAAAAGAACAACCTAAAAAGTGTTTTGAACTGCCAAGAAAACTGCCATATAGGATCATCTGGGCAGCCCATTTCATCTGGAGCTCCTCTGCTGTTTGATATACTAGATTAGGAAGAGACAAGCGTGCTCAATACAGAGCACGTACCAAGCCAGCAATGTTTGAAAGCCCCTCTGCCTGGGAGGGGACGGCTGCAGCCTAGACAAACTGTGTTATGGAAAAATAAGTCATCTGTATGCCTCAGTTTTAAACTTTTATGAGCATTTTATAGAAATTAAGCAAGATAAACAAGCACTTGGCTGAATCAGCCACATTGCAAGACAATACTAATATTGACTAATTCTCATTTCCCATCTTTACAGCTGTCAACTACCTCGCATAAAGATTAGGACAACCAGGGAAATCAGCTTCTGTCCCTTTCATAATCACAGGCAAGAACAGAATAAGAATTAAAAATATTTCCATGATATTTCTATTGAGAAATTTTATTTGAAATAATTTTCTCATCCCCTACTGTGACAATAGGTAATACAATCCCTTTTCTTACTGAATAATTTCATAGTACACAAGAGCTCTGGACACCACTTAGTGCAACTAGAGCAAATGATATTTTGAGCATTCCTCCCCAAACATTTGGCCATCTTAAAATATACTGAATGTCTTCAGCTGTCACTCACTTGAATGCAGCTGTAAGCACCAGAAACCTTAAAAGCTCACACTGAGGAGGAGCTTTAGAGGGTGTCACATCGTCAAATCTTTGACTTAAATAACTGATGATAGCAACAGAAAATGAGTAGATTCCTTTTACAAAAATGTTAACATAGAAAAATGAAAAACTGAGTTGTGATTTCTCCACCCCCCCCATTAGTTTGTTTTTCCCCCCCCCCCCCCGTTTTAATACAGGCCCTTGCCCTGCAACAGTTTGCTGAGGTTTCAGGTACCATTATCTAGGCTTTGTTCAAAACAGTCACTGGACATCAGGGAACACGTTCAACCACCAGATGCTTCTTTGCCCCTGTCCCAAAGACATTCTAGTTTGCAGAGCTATCTGCTGTATCCTCAACTCTTTTGCCCAAAGAAGCAAGAACATAAGAACATATCTCTCTTCTGACTGATGAGCAGTGCTGGGAGATGCTGCTGTGCATCGTTTTGAGCTAACACCTCAAAAAGATTATTTACTTTGGCTCTGTATTGCAGGGTTGAAAATCTTAGTAAAGTTCTGGGATATTTTTAGATGAAACAAAAACACTGTTATCCTACAATGAATAAAATATATTGTGATACTGAGGCACTGTACCACCATAAAATATCCTAAGGCTGGAAAAGATTCAGCCAATAAAGTTTAAGCAGAGTGTGTGCATGGCTCACCTAACGCTCTTATACTAAGAGCAAAAAACTATGGCTTGCTGGGGCAGCTTCAACATATTACTGTAACTTATTAATTTTGAGAAAGGAAGAAGATTTTTAAAAGAAGCTCATCTTGCTCATTTCTACGCAGATGTATGCAAATGGGCTGAAAATCAGGCAAGTCAAAAAAAGCCCTAAAGCTGTTCTTTTCATATGCATTGAGGGGGGAGTTAGGCTGCAGCTCATCTCCTCCCTCTGTCTTTATCTTATGCTATGTTTAGATTCTAAGTTGTGAGTTGACTGCATTTCCTAGGTAATTAAAGCAAATTTTTGGATGTTAGACAAAATATCTCAGTAGGAAAAATTCAATTCCCAACGCCAAATAGCCTGTAACTATAAATGTTCCTTTGATACGTTTTTTTTGCATTAAATAACCAAGCATCTTCCACTGTCCAAAAGATTTTTTTTCCTGTTTCAAACATTATCTGTAAAGTTTAAATTTAAATATATCATCACTTTAAAAAGCTCTTTGTATCCTATCCACATTAATTTTTATGTCTTATATCAGTCAACAAATATTGTCAAAAGTTCTCTAAAAACCACGCTTCTGAAGAACTTGGTAAAATAAGGAAGCTGTCCATCTATGAAAAGGCTAAAGCTACAAAGAAGGTTTTCATGTGGCTTTTGCAAGCACTGTACTGTGTCTAAAACATTTCCACTTTCCTCCTTCCAGGCTCCCAGATCAAAGATCTTTCTCCCAGAAATGACCAAATGCCATGAGTCCTGAACAAACCCCAATTCTATTTTTTTTTTCTTTTTTTTTTTTTTTTTTTTTTTTTTTTTTTAACCTCAGGGCCTGGCATATGCATTCCACATGGCTGAAGATGGAACAAAAGCTCTTGTGTGTCTGCACTGATGCTCTTTTAACCATACTGTGAGGGCAAGGACACAAAAGCAGCATATACTGAGGTAGAATGAGACCTTTGTTTACTGCGCCTTGATAATTACTAGACCCATTTTCTAAACAAAAAGTGCACATAAGCCCTCAATAAAGTGATATAACACTGATTACTTGCTGTCATAACATCCACTGTACTGCCAGTTCACTTGAGAATTTATGGCCTATTTTAATTATATTTGTACTTTATTACATAAATCGTTTTTATTTTTGCAATGTCATCAGATTCAAATTTCTGCTAACGACAGTATTTGTTTTCAGGCACTGGGGTATTTGCTCATCATAAAATTTTACAGTTAAAATGCTACCAAAGGATCATTTATATTCTAAGTAGATTGATACAAAATTATGAGTAGTTTGATATGCCATTCAAGAACACAATTCCAAAGACTATTTATCTGGGCAGTATGAAAGCTACCCTGACAATAAGAGGGGTGTCCAGGATGCAGTTTTCCATTCAACTTACACACACAATTTGTTTTAAATTTATTAGGAAAGCCCAAAGGCTCAGATCCACACAGACTTGTTTCTTTGAATATAAACTGGAGTGTCCATCAGCTGAGAAACAATAATTTAAAAAATGCTGACATATCCAAGAATTGTGTTCTGCAGAACAAATTACTAATTCATTATTATTTACCCATCTGCTTTGTTTGTGTACTAGTTCTGAAAGTCAGCAAGTGGCATCAGGTATTTTAATTGCGTTTTGTAAAATTGATTAATAAAATTATCATTTTTTTTTCTTAAGACGTGCATGTAAACTTAAAAGAATGTATAAGACAAAAACCCCTACATAGTACCTCTTGAGCAGTGCTGAGAAAGTACAGATGGAATAAGCCTTACACTTATCAATCCAGGAACAGGAAAAGGCACATTTCCACTACGCTTAACAAGAGGCTCTATGGGCAGCTACAGGGGACGTGCTTAGATGAGGAAAAAGGGATTCCTTAGCATACTAGATGTCAACCATCATATAAAATACATGAAGTAAATCACACTTGAAAAATCATTAAGCAATATGTTGCAAACATGTTTCTTCTAACAGAGACACGTCTAATGGAAAAATAAAAAACATTCTGTCAGGAGAAAAATCAAATGTCTACTTTTCAACTCAACTCCCTAATAGAAAAAAAAAAAAAAGACAATTCTTGCTTGAATATCACTTGCAGATATTTCTACAGTACCTCCCACTGTTATTTAACATCCTTGCTCAGTCATTAACCAGTAAAGTGAAGGGGGATGTAAGAATACACGCAAAAAGCCCGTTAGTCAACACGTGCAGCTAGCAGAAACAGTACTACAGCTATGCCTCAACTTCAGTAATGCTCCAAGAAAAATATTTTCCCACACAACATAAGATAGATTTAATCTTTTGCTTTTCAATGCACTAATTCTCTCTTCTGCTTTATTTCATCACATCTTGACCACTCTGAAGCCTTCCGATTCTTCAGAGGAAGGATTAAACATTTACATTTATACTGTGCTGCTTTTCCTCTGAACTCTAGGATTTATGATTCAGTTTCATATCCACAGATAGCAAATTATCTCCAAATGTTCACCAGTGAGTCACTATTAAGAACTACTGAACAAGGTCAATTGACAGTCTTTGATGTTTCCTGTTATTTTAAAAGTTCCTTTTGAATGTTTTGAATTTGAGTCTAAAAATAAAGAAAAAAAGAAGGTGTGTCATTATATTAGAGATTTATTTCCTCCTTTTGAACTTAAAACACTCCAGCATATCTATGGCTCATCCAGGTCATAGCTCCCTCACAGATAAGCTACTAGCACAAGACTGGAAAAACTTTCACCTTTTAATATTTTACATCTCATCTTACTGAACAGCATCTTATCTTTTCAAAATTAAAAAGATTCAACTACCTCTCTCATGAAATGGAGTTCAAAATATTTGCCAAAATAGGGAAAGTTACTTTGCCTGTTTTAATGAGTACTGTGGAATCTGGATGATGCATCCTGGAACTTGTTTTCTCATTTATATAATGAGTTATGTAGGGACATAACTAAAACACTATGTCTGGAGACGTTATTTGCGCTTTCTAGGAATATAAACTAAGATGCTAAGAAAATCAGAAAGATGATTAACTTCTTTAAAAACTAAATTCCTAGTCCTGAAAAACTTAAGTTAAACCCATACAATGTAATTAAATTTAGAAATGATCTCATTTTTAGCCACCTCTATTTTCAGCTTCTTTTCAAGATGGTTATCGTAAGTTCATCTGTGCCTAATTGACACCAAACTTTGACTGTATTCTAGAAAAACTATAAATGGCTCTTCAAATGACAGGATAGATCTGCACGTGTGCCTGTACTTCAGCAGAGGTTAGCCCGTGGCAGGGCTAAAAAGTAACAAACAGGGCAGAGGACTTGCTTCTCACC
Organism: Merops nubicus; assembly: GCF_000691845.1. Taxonomy (NCBI): domain Eukaryota; kingdom Metazoa; phylum Chordata; class Aves; order Coraciiformes; family Meropidae; genus Merops; species Merops nubicus. Next base: position 28,410 of record NW_008619888.1, on the reverse strand, counting down.
AACAGAATATACAGCTTACTGACAACACACCCACCTCCCACAAGAAACCACCACACACTGACTGCACCTCCTACTCTTGAGACCTGCTTCAAGACTTCCAAACTTTGAAAGGGTTCAGAGAAAGGCAGATACATTCTTTCCTTGTCTACTACCATGGCAGTTTTGATGGATGCCTATACATAACACAAACTCCATCTTTGCTTGATTAGGCAGTGCTGACATTCCTAATGATAAAAAACAATTTATGTGGAGGTACTGGGACTCCACAGCACGTTTTAAACCCTAGCTGAAGAATCTTAGTTAAATCATCTGATCCAGCGAACAGAAACAGTTATGCAGAGTGGTGGAACTCAGATTATACAGGACTATAATTAACACAACATCATTTAAACTTTTTTCTCCTCACAGTTAGCTAAAAATAAAGCCAATTTGATAGCTGACCTATTGCTTTAAGACAGACATGAAACTTTAACCTGCTGCTTGGTTGTTGTTTACTTAAACATATTTTCCAACAACGTGACCACTGTCACAACTCTATGAGCAGCATCTGTAAGGACCAAAGAAAATCATTTGTTGCCTTTTTTTTTCCCCGCTGTGGGCGGACAGCTTGTTTTCCTGTCTCCCCTCTGCCCTGAGCAGGGTGACTCACCCAGCGGCAGGAAGGCCAGGCGGTTCCCAGCCATGGAGAGCTCGTTGAGGCTGGGCAGCTGGCAGAGGTGCCGGGGCACGTGCCACAGGTGGTTGCGGTCGGCAGTCAGGTACTGCAGGGAGAGGCACATGTGCAGCCTCTCCGGCAGCGTTATCAGCCGGTTGGTGGAGATGTCCAGGGTCTGCAGCTCCCTCAGGTCTCCAACCTCTACGATCCAAGCAGAAGGCACTGAGAATTAGCAAATGTAACTATTTTCCAAAACAAGACCACCAAAAAAACCCCAACTTGCATAAATTGAAACCAAAGGTCATCGTTTAGCTCTGCTGTTTTTTTCTCTTAAGATACTGTCCAATCAGTTCAGAATTCATATTAATCATCTCCATCACCTTCATATTTCACATCTTTTTGCTGAGCAACAGTTATCAGTTAGGCAGTATGTTTAAACAGGACATCTCTCAATGTAGAGCATTTCTGAATCATGACAATTGCTACTGTCCAAAACATCAAACAGTTACCTAGTCCAAATCAGAACTAGGAAAAAAATCCTAAACAAACCCAAACCAAACCCCATTACATGACATAGTTGTTATGAACAGTGTTTTGTATGACCCCAAACTCATCTAAATTCCAATTTTTTTTCTTTTTTAAACATTTGAGGATGCAATGCTTATATCCACCTTATTTAGGATTCCCTTGCAATGAGACTTAGGAATAAAAGCACAGCATTTCTTGCTTAGCGACAGTCTTTCACCAAGCATGCTTAGAAACAATAGCTCTGTCTTTCTAATACAACTCAAAAGACCTTATTTAAACTAGAAAATAAATTTATTAATAACCTAACCTTAATAACCTTAATAAGTTATATTATGTTATACTGTAGAAAGATATTAGGGTAAGTTCTAGGCTATACTTGCAATAATTACACCTTCTAGAGATTTTATTTTTTAACACTGCAAGATTTTTTTTAAAGTACATTTTGTGTTTTGAATAGAATTGGTTTTTTTTCTAATGTAGGTAACTAAATTCTTAAAAGTCTACAAGGTGTGATCACCTAAGTAGCCTCATGTGTGCAACAGAGCAGTTTTCACTGTGCCTGGCCTGTGGGACAAGAGCGCACTTCTCTAATGACCAACTATTGCTGACCAGCTCTACAAGTTCTCTTTAGTTATTCTTTTACAGTTACCCTAAAATTTGGACAATTCTATGAATTATTTTTACCAAACATGAGGAAAGGGTAAACAGGTTTGCTTTGTTTTTAAATACCTTACAGCAGTGGAAGAACTCATGAAGTGCTTGGTGCCCCTAATTCTCACTGCAGTTCTCAGCATCTCACAGAACCAATTGTACCTTGCTCTTGGCTGAATGAAACCAGCTCTTGCATCCCATAGCTACTAAAACAAGATTCACTAGAATTTTCTACACTGCAAACATCAGACAATCTACACAATCAACAGCATGCACAATTTACAGCTCTATCACCCAGATTTTTGTAAAAAAAAAAAAAAAGTAACACTGTTTCAGTTAAAGCTAAACAGAACCTGTTGTGACCTTAAACTCCCTCTGCAGCAGGAGCTAGAAAACTCATTATTCCTCAAGCTCTGAGGTAGCACCTCATATACTACAGCAAAAGAAGAAAACAAAAAGCTATCTTAATTTCAAGCGGTCTTCTAGAAAATGGGTAAAAAACCAGCAAACCTGAATTTGACCTTGGGAAAAGCTGCTACGCATGTTAGTTTCAAGACTGAAAACATGACAATGAAGGAAAGAGAAAATGTAATTCAGTATTGGAGATTTTCACAAAAGTACCAATGAAACAAAATGTGTGTGCATGTGAAAAGATTTTCTGCCCACTACAAGCAATCCCAGCATTAATTACAATAAAGAATCAACAACATATATAAAATATTACTGATAGAAGCAGGTGCTATACACAGAGGACCACATTCTTCAAACCTCTTAGTTTTGATGTCAACAGGAATCATAAACCTTATAAAATAAAGCTGCCTTTTTTTTTTTTTTTACAATAGCAAAAAAGCAAGATAATCACTACTAAATAGCAAGAGACTACTATGCAAAAGAACTGCAGTAGAACTCATTTTGAAAGAGTTTTATATTCACAAAGCCATATGCTTGAAAACAGTGACAGGAAAAGAGCCACCTACGTTCAGCCAAACCACTGACCACATGCAGTCAATAACAGGCCTAGCTATTTTCATGCACTAACCTTTTCCTCTGCCACTAAAAACAGTTTTCTAATTCAGTTTAGGTCCAGAATCCCATAAATGTTACAGTTGGCAAAGCTGGCAGAGTTTCAAAGGCATTGCTAGAATGATATGTTTCAAATCTAAGAGGAAATAAAAGTATTCTCACTTTATCCTTCATCCAAAAAACACATACTTGCCCAAAACTTCATCCTCTCTACCTTAATCTTCCAATGCATACCAGATGTAAACATACACTTTCAACATATAGTGCCATATGTTACAGAAACACCCATCACTCCGTCACGAAGTCAAAAAGTAAACCAAACAACTTAAAGTGCCATCAGATTAAAGATACAACCCCCAGACTTCTTGTCATAGTGTTAAAAGCTCATTTTGAAGAACATGTTCAGACATTTACTAATGACACTAGATGGGTTTGAATCTCCCTAAAGCAAAGGAAAACAATAAGGAGAAATAACACAAAATATAAATAGTCCATTAATAAGCTTTCCAAGCTTTTAGTTACTAAATACTACTATCCATGCTATAAAAATCTTGCAATCTAAATATGAAATAGGCTAACACACACACACACTGAAAGCCTTAAAAAATCTCTCTTGCTATCACCTCATCAAGCACGAAGACACATAGGAGAGGTAGACTTTGGAAATTTCAGCCAGACCTAGGAAATAAAATAGATATTCACAAATAAAAACCACTGACAAAGAAGGGACTTTATTCAGAGATATCCTTGGGGATAAGGGAGGGAAAAGGAAGACGGAACTACTACATTTCACCATTAAATTATATTGAGGGGTTCCAATTACATTTAAATTCATAAATGTAATTTAAATTTTATATTAGCTCTAAGATTAACACCATCAAAATCAACATGGCAGAGAACGAAGCCCTGTCTTGGTATCCAAAGCCAGGGAACAAAAGTCCTCAGTAGCTTTGTTACAACCTCTAACTCAGAACGACCTGAGTCCAAACATGAAGTTCCTGTGTTGTTTCTTGGACCCAAGTGTCCCAATCGTGTCCATCTGCACAGACTCCTTCCTTCACATGGAGCTGGGCAATTCTGTGGCTTGGCCATATGGTTCAAATGTGTTCATGGCATAGCACGCACAAAGTGGCTGACAGGCTGTAAATCCACACGCTACCTTACCTCACAGAAACTTCAACGCAGGCTTAAACCCAGAGTCCTGCCTACAGCCTTCTGAAGGTGGTTGCAGTGACACAGACATAGACATAAATACTTCAGACTGTGTGCTCAAACTGCCAGCGCTTGAGTAATTCATTCATCTTTTTCATCCTTGGTATTACGAAGATTCAGAAGTGATTACTGTGGCTCCAAAGATCAGCCTTTGAATTCATGATAACAGCTTTCCCAATCACTTGGAGAAAGCCACACGTGAACCATCATCATATGTGTTTGGGTTTTCAAAAGAAAAACTGCCAAACAGGTCTGTCCCAACAGAAAGAGAAAAGAAACATCAGCATACTTTTTTTTAAAAGACTTTCAGGAAATTTCCAAAATTATTGGCCTTCTAGCAAAACTGACTGTATTTGTATAAACATACCTAGCATCAGGAAAAAAGAAAAAACACAATTCTGATTCAGGTGGTTTAAAATTAATTCCCATGGTTTTAAATGAAGAAAAAAACGCAAACATCTGGAAGTAAGCAGCCTATACAACATACAATAATTGCCAAACGCAATTCAAACTTCCTTAACCTTCTGGGGGTACAGGCCTCACCAGATGCACAACTCAAGAATAACTAACAGTTTTCTTTACATTTCAAGAGCAATCCCACCTTTCCCTGTTGGGCCATAAACCAAAATTTCTTCCCAAGATATATGAAACACATAGACAATTGGATTTGAGTGTATGGAAGGTACAGAATGACTTTAAATCAAATGCTATCTTGAGTCTTTCCATCCAAGTAAAAGGAAAAAAGGGCACAGGAAAGGGCTGCAGACCTGCATGAGAATGCACCTCAAAGCAGGACATTAAGAGAAAGCAGACAATCTAAGAAGGAATGGAAAAAGGATGGGGCAGCAAAGAGAGCTGGCACTTAGAGGTCAGGCCACAGAAGTCAAATTAAAATTGCCAGGGGCCCAGGAAAACGGGAACTCACAGACAAACAAAAGGTTTCTCAACAAGAAATAAAGAGCAAGAAATAAAGAACTTGTGTCAACAAGGGGTAGAAATTAGGACCAAATAATCAAATTAGCTGTTTGCATCATTTTTTCCTTTAAGAATAATGCTGTGTGTGAGGACAGAGACAGAATACCTCATGGGAATAAGGACAAAGCACTGAAAATTACCACATCCATTACTAAAATGAAATGAAGCGGCTTCCATCCCAGCATACTGTTAAAAAATGGGTTATATATCAAAATGGCAAGCTCAGACATGAGGATTCTCAATGAATAAGACATTTTCTGGGACAGCAGCCTAGGGTTGGAGAAGAAATGTAGAACCTGTGTTCAAATAAGCTCTGTTAACATGAAGTCCACGCTCTTTGGTATCTTATAACAACTGTTCTAAGGGGAAAGTGCAAACAAGAGGAACCAATGAGTGGAACGTAACTAAAAATGCAACCCAGATCTTTCCAAATGTACATCATGTTACCCTGGCTTATCTTTCTGCCATGAAATTTCTTGGTTAACGCTAACAGATGAGAATGACATCTCATAGCAAATTATTTGGATGGAGAAAATATTGCGAGTGGGGGTGTTCCTCAAGGGTCAACTTCATTTAGAATTTCTATTTTTTACCTTGGTAAAAAACCCCAAACACTAGGGTTTGATTTTCTGTCAACATAAGCATTTAAAGTACTGCTAATACGATAGAGAACCAAATTATCACAAAGGAGGAATAGCAAGAACTTTTGAGATTTGAGTGAAATGGAATGAAAAAATAAGAGCAAATAAGCATGCCAAGAAGGTGCTGCAACACAGACCTCTGCCTGAAACAGCAAAGGAAGAGCAAGACTGACAATACGAGTCCACCACCTAAGGATAACAACCCACCAGTGCAAAAAACCTAATGTAACTTGCTTTATGTAGCCAGCAATTTATTAGGAGCAAGAAAGTATGTTAATATACCTTTGTATGGTAGGCAATAAAGACCATCTTACTACTATCATTCAAACATTTACATCTACCACCCTGCTACCACAGGGTTCTAAGATGGAAGGGATTCTCTCCTGCCTGCCATCCACTCTGCAGTGCCAGCAGCACGTGCTGTTCCAAGGCAGCAGCACTCTGCCCTACAAGTCTTTGCTATATGCCAGTGTCACATTTTCCAGCTTGTGGTACCCAGAGGGAGATATTCTCACAAATCCTTACAGAATCACGTGCTGTGATTGCTGGCTGTGATAGTGAAGCACTGGACTTCATGCACCCAGTGATCCTTCTCTGTTCAGAGGACTAAAAAAAAGTTGGTTTCTTCAGAAAAAGTGCTAAAAGTGGCTACCATACTTCACCCCTGAAATCTTTTAATCCACATCATTGAACCTGAGTACAAGGAGCCTTTTTCCTTTTAGACCTGTAGAACCATGCAACAGTGAGTAGAAGGTGTTTGAAGTCTTTCATACTTACACAAAGCTTATTACCTGTCCCATTAGAAAAACCTGCAAGTCTCCACACACGCCTGTGAATTTGAATTATGATACTCTTATCAGTTTAAAACTGTAATGGGCAGGAAATGCAAGTTTAACTCACTAAGAGCTTGATGCAAAAGATCTCCTTTAGATCTGTTCTGGGATGTCTCAGGAGGACTTAAATAGATTTTAAGATGGTTAAAACAAATTAAATAGCCTATTATACATTACATTACATTTAATGTCCTACCATGCAGCTCACATTTCATAGCCTATAAAAATTAAATTTTCTAGCACAAATTGGCCCTTATGATAGACCTGTGCCATCTTCAAACAAGGAAGTTTGACCATAACTGAAAATTGGCATCATTAGATTTAAGCATGAAGAAAGGGGGAGGCAAACTGAATCACATTTACATTTTTACACTGCTGTATGCAGATCTGTTCCTGTACTGTTAGTGAGAGAGCTTGGAAAATATTCTATTTCACAAGCCTAACAGACGTGAGGATGATTCTTCCCTTGTATTTTTCCCGTGTAGGGTAATATTTGCTCAATATTTTAAGGGAAAAAAAAGAAAAGGGATTGGAAAAGACCCTGTGATACTGCAACAACTATTTTATGAACAATCTATTTTAAATAAGGTGCTAAATATGACTTCAAACCCATAAAAATTCTACCAAAAAAAAGCCTCTATCCCAGCTGATCAAACTTGAATCTATTACCTTTAACCATCCTTAGGGTTGCATTTCACACACATATCCCAACTAGAAAGAATGGGGAAAGTAATCTTCTGGGGCAGGATTGTCTTTGTGAATGAACATACTCATGTCAGGAGTACCTCAAAGATGTTCCAAATTCTCAGCTTCCTCTACCTTCAGCCATAAACTATACCGGCTATTCTCCGGAACATTTAAGAGGCAGACAAAACCCAAAACCCAAGTGAAATATGAATATATATTTTCAATGAACATACCCAAATGCAATCTTTTTTTCCTCAACCTTGCTAAATGTCACACACAAATTTAGTATCAAACCTTATTTATTTTCTACCACCATTCACAAGCAAAGGGAGAAAAGTAGCTTTCCCTAGTCCAGTCTTGCTGAACAGTAATTTTAGTTCAGCTAAAACCAGCTGAAAACAGACATCAGGCATGAGGGTCTCATTAAGTCAAACTCTTTTAAAGGTCAGTGGTTTCCCATCTTTTACCTTAATTAAGTTTAAATTAACAAAACTGGCAGACTTCTGTATTTCCTGGGTCCAGCACTCTGTGCTTTCCTCAGCACCAGCACTGAAGCAGCAGGCAGAGAGCAGAAATCCAGAGTGGTTATTTGGTTGTGCTCCCCATTTCCCCTCAGAATGGAGGTTTGGAACTATTTTCTTCCATCATCTGATGGTCTCAATGAGAACAGTTAGAACAAATCAGAAGAGGTAGGTAAAAAGGCAAGAGGGGTAGGGAAAACTTGTTTATGCACAAAGGTAACTCCAGGTCATGAAATGATCAGGTTTGCTGTTTGGTTTTGGTTTTGTCTTTTTTTTTTTTTTTTTTTTTTTAAGTAGACAACCTATCCTTTCATTTTGTTCTAGTGTACCCTGCCCAGTACTTTACTGCCCCACAGCAAGGAACTATTGCTACACAAACACGTAATAGATTTGAAATATATTAATATTAATCTAAGGTTTTATTAAATAATACCTCAAATTCTGGATAGAGGAACCAAGATAAAGTGTGAAGAGACAGGATGGTACTTTGTCAAGTATACCATGTGAAAAACTCTCCTAGCACCTTACAGGAAAGTGTCCTATTTAGTAAGTGATGTATTTTTGCTGTTGTCTTTCCTTTGAGGAGCAGCTGCTTTCCTTTTCCTCAGTGTTCCTGGGTGGCATGAACATTAAACAAATATTAATGAATAAAGCATGGGACCAGTTACATTTCTCTTGTTTTGCTTATGTCTTACCATCATGTAGAATTCACGATGCACTAACATCGCTACATGGAAAGGGAGGTTTCTTCCCAGAAAAAACTTGTGCATAAAGAGCTAATAATTTGAACTCAAGTTACCAGCAAGCTAGGGATGTCTCCTTACATACCAAGCTTTGACTAAGTACAACAAACCAATAATTGCCTAAAATTAAGGCAAACAAAATGAGCATCCTAAGGAGAGATACAGGATAGCCCAGAAAACTCCAGAAACAGGGCCAGTCCCGGCTATAATTTCTGGGACAGCTTTTTCCTTTCTTATTCTTCAAAGGAAAAATTTCAGATCCACACAACAGACTGATCTCTCTGACAAATCTGTTACTACACCAATGTCCAAATAATCCAAGCGAAGACATATCTGTTGTGACTGTTGCTATCAACTGTTTCCAACCAACTGGAAACAGACACATCTTTCTTCTTTTTCTTGAGGTTGGTGGTTTGTTTTTTTTTTTCCCCATTCTGTCCAAGACGTAACTAAATGTGTAACAAAAGCAATAGATCCAGGTTAGATTTTCATCTTTCAGTGGAAAAGTATTACACTACATCAAGCCAAGTTGCACTCACTTATCTAACTACATGGAGACACCAAAGAACTCTCTTCCCTGAAGGTAAACCGTCTCCATAATAAAACAGGCAACTACAAATTGGAGTGGAGTGAGGGAAAAGAAAAGAATCAAAGACAGATCTTTAGTTTGGAACCCCACTTGTGGCAGTGGAGTCACCATGTTTGTTTTTCAAAGGAATGCTAATGGATGGGATTGTCTTAACTCTAGTCCTATGAAAATAAGAGTTCTTCCAGGCCACTGAAAGTTACTACAAATTGCAACAGTAATTACAGGGGAGGGACTGGCTACACAGTCACAGGAAGCATGCCCACGATAATAGAGGTGCATCTTTCTCAAATGTAAACTATGGATTCAGATGCCCTTTGCTAGCAGCAGTAACTGGAGCTTCTCTTTGTCCTCCTCACTTGCCCAGCTCATTTGTGCTGATTGATCTCGTCTGCATGGCCACTCAGCAAGCTGGCTAACCCACCAGTTGAGAAGGGCAGGCATGAGCTACTATCATGATGTGGCTACTACTGAGAAGGTGCCATGGATGAACTACTGACAGTTACTAACTAAGACTATCTCTTTAAAAAGAAGACATCTGACTTAAAGCAACATTAGCAATGTCCTGTTCTTCAAAATGCTGAGAGAAACTCTAAGCCTTACCTTAATCAATGGAAGATACTTGTGTTCAGTGGTTCAAATCAGCACAAAGTAGACAAGTAAGGCTTGCAATAATACTCCAGTCCCCCCTGCTCAGTCATTTCAAATTGCATTCCCTTAGCAACACAAATAAGTAGTCTTAGTCCATAAAGCTCTCAAACATGAAACAATTACCAACTGGAGCATACTTTCAGTTGCTGGGTATCAAAGCCATCCATAAAGAATGACAATTTAATGCGGATTTGGACAATGCTAAGTTAAACATGGGTCTTTTATTTTAAATACCACTGCAATAAAATTAGAAGAACTGAAATACAGGTATCACACTCTCTGTGTGTGGCATGAACCACAGGAAAGTCAATCTCACATAATACCTCCAGTTCTACACATTCTCTTTAAAGGTGTTTTCCATTTAGATTTAGTGTCAGTAAATGATGCATTTTATTTTTCCTCCATTTAATAGACCAGCTAAGTAAAAACAAGGATGTTGACAACAAGTAGTATTTTAACTCTCTCATAACAGTATGTATAAAAGGAAATTATATTTGGCCAGCAAGGCCAAAATGGAAATCAATACATTCTAAAATTCTTCCATTGCACAGCACTACAGTTTGTGTTTGTTCACTTTCAAACACTGAATTACTTTGTTCTCCAAGCTCCCCTGAGCACTCAAGTCCTACTAGTAGATTACATTTGCTTAATGCACAAGTAAAATCAACTACCCGTTACTATAGCTAATCACTGTACATAAGTTACAGAGAGCTTAGGGAGAGACAAAACATCAAGGGAACCAAAGAGACAAAAGTACATTCACAGACAACTTTATAAATAAAGACTTAAGGGGAAAATACCTTTTAATGCTCAACCCTGAAAATCACAAGAAGTGAGCTTCAAGAGCTTGTTTTTTTCTTGTCACTAAAGTTCACTTGGTGCAACAGAAAGAGTCTAAAAAATTTCAAGTTTATAAAAGAGGTTTAAGAGCAAGTTAATTTAGTTAACAGGTAATTTTCTTCTGAAAACTAAATAGCTCAATAAACTCCATGAACTGACAACTACTTTATTTCATAAACAACTTTGCAGCCATGTGCTATTGTAGCAGATACACACTGTTTAAATTTTACCAACCTTGTTATGGTGGAGAAGGATACAATGAACTGCAGTTTTCAGCATTTACATTTTTTTTCCGCATTTTAAAACAGTGCTGCTAAAGGCAGTCAGCACGGACATAATCCTCCTGAAAAGATGATCCTGCTTGTATGGCTTACCTTCATCTTTGCTTAAGAGCCTCCTAAAGTAAGTCAGTGCAGCAAAATGAAGAAGTTAAAGCCCTTTGGCAGCACAGCATACTGAGACCAGCAAGACATTTCTAATGTAAATCTGGAATTTGCAATGCAGGTACTACTACCATTTCCTTTCTCACACATTTAGAAACCGATGAAAAATTTTAGATAAAAAAGACCCAGTTTAGTATCTGTTCAAAGCTGATTGTCTTTGAAACCCTGACTAAATGCTATGGAACAGATTGTCTGTATTAAAGACGTTTTCATCCTAGAGAAACACAAGCACCATTTGTATATGAAACACATCTTTCTCAATGTACATCTCTGAGGTTTAGTCTCAGCCTTGTCAATACACATCTGTCTTCACCTATGTGAACAGCTACTGGCAAATGTTTATGAAAGAGGCCCTGAGCATCCTAAAACCCCCTTTTAAGTTCAGTTTTGCTTTTGGGTAACAGCTCTAAAAAGGCAGACTTCCACAAGTATTTTAAAGAGCATCTGTTCTGAAGTTTCAGAAGTGAACTTCATATATATATATATATATGAGATATATATATATATATATCTCACATGTGCCTTGAACCAGGCAATCAGTAAAGTCAGATCTTTACTATCAGAGTTATCAGCAGAAGAATTCAGTGTTGACAGATGAGTTGCAAACCAACTTTTTATGAAATTCCTTTGCTGAGGAAATTAGTCTGACATTAGGCACTACATGATCACTCCAGTTTAATTTCTTGGAATACATTAACTCTAAATAATAAGTGGTGATTTTGATAAGAACAGATAGTCAAAGGGAAGAGACTTACTACGAGTCCCATAATCTTCCTCTCATTAAGGCAGGCTAACACACGCATTGCGCAAGAAGGAGAATCCACCTCATGTCACCCTCAAGCTATGTTGCTCAGAACATGACTGTTCCCAGCCATAACATGGAAAAACCCTTGTATCAAATTCCAGAGAATAAGCTTTGCTGTGCTCTTAGTAGAGGATTCAGCATGTTGAGGGAGGAAGTTCCAAAAGTAGGGGAAAGACACCTTAAGAAAAAAACATTTACAGTAACGTATGTGAATTTTATTTTAGTTTTTTTCTTATGTAAGAATAAAGTGGAAAAATCCTAGAGATACCTTCTTTGGGTTAGTTTTGGGGTTTTTTTAAAGCACAAAAGCAAATTAAAAACCCCCACAGTATCTCAGATCCAAGCATTCTATCATAATAAACACAACAATAATTACATTCATTTTCAGCAGTACTGAAGACAGTTGTAAAGCGAATCAGCGAGACAAGCAGTGAAGCATCACACCTTTTCAATTATGGAGATTATCAGAGATGCCACCAAGAATTTGGGGGGTGGGAGGGGATTTGCCAGAGCTATGAACAGAGTAATGATCTATACACCTTTAAAGCTTCAACAGATAATACATAAAATTTAATCAACTAGGGATGTTAGTTTTTATGGGCTGTACGGATTTTCAGATACATTTATATAGCTAACACTTTCAAACATTCAAAGCAAGACTACAACACAATTACACACCTACAGAATTAAATTCCTGGTAGTCTGCTTTTCTACATCACAGATGCAATTCCACAGGAATAAGACTGACCAAAAACTACCAAAGACCCTCCACTTCTCCCTCGTCTCCTCTGCTACGCAGTCAATAAATCCACATGAAACAAACATCACAAATTGATTAATTACTGAATTCAAACACAACTGTGGCCACTTACAGAGTGTTGTTTGTTTGTTTTTTTTTTTTTTCTGTGATACATAACTGTGTCACAATCAGTCCTCTCCCTAAATCTCAAACCCAAGTTTCCAAACAATCAAAACACAAACCCCGAGTAATTCTGTTTGACCTTCGTTATTTAGGTCTGTGTGCCAGGTCTAATCAGTTCTCACAAGCACATTCCACTTCTTCAAAAACAAACTGTAGAAATACATTTTTCAAACTAAAAGGAACAGAATGCATTGTTTTGATGCTACAGCCTGAAGCCCTTTATCTGAGTTTTATCAAAGTATACTCTATCACTGATCAAAGCAGCAATGACAACTTAATGTTCTTTAAAGTTATATATTGCTGCATAAACTTCCCACTTCTGTCTTGTGGCCTCCGGCTCAGCATGTCATTGGGAGTATATTCAAAGGTCAAGAGACTTTCTTCCAGCAGCCCTGTGTTCCCAAGTGGCAGCTCTAATGATTGCAGGAGTGCAGAGTAGAGCAGGATAGATTAATTCCATCAGGGCTCTGTTCTCATATACCCTAGAAAATTCAGGTTGTAATTTCTTCTGTCAGATGCCTGAAAGACTACTTTGTACATTACTGTATGAACTATTTGTATGTGGGAGCAGCATTTCTACATTACCCTGTTATTGATATTATTATTATCTAAAGACCTGTTCTCACTCTCATACTGAAACCAATATTTCATTTTAAATTCCTCTCAGTTTAGTATTTTGCACATGCAATGGCTGGCTGACTTTCTAAAGTGAAGTTGGGAAGTTATGTGGCCATGCAAGACTTCTTAAAATCTGTCTTGTAATAATTTACTGAGAAATCTCACATTGAGTTTACTACAAAAATATTATACAATTTTATGTTTAATGAACTGTGTTGAAATGAGAAAGACCCCTTATTCAATAAAAAGCCATAAAGAACATGCAACATAACCACCACACTTCTACAGTTATATGTAAAATTCCTACGATTCTATTTTTACAGTTATATTTTAGATAAAGTTTTAAGCTTCAGATGAATGCTTGCCATGATTACTTAAAGTAATCTCAAAACCTTCAAAACTCCTGCCCACCCCCCACAGACAAGAGGAAAACCCCTGGAGAAATGAGGCTTACAGTGACTTGAGAAATCAAGGACTGCTGAAGAGCAGAAGGAGCCAGGATCCAAGAGGCAGTACAAAATCTCTTTAACAATAGAGAATCCAGTTAAATCTGCTCCTGTGCTCTCAGGAATGCTGGAATCATCCAAGTACCTCACGATTAGAAGCAGCTCTCCAACTCCTTCATCTCCTATCTAAAAGCCCTTGAGGCAGACAGCTACCAGGGGGAAAGCCCATGGCCCAGAGCTCAGAAAACATACGTGTTCCTGCAAGGATTCAGATTTTCACAAGTGGAGTACTGCAAAGCCAGAAGCACAACAGCCTTGAGAGCACCACTGGTGATAATTAGGTTGGCTCTTCTCTGCTCCGTCCTGATTTCACCTACACCTCACCAGCTTTCTTACTGACTCCTTTTCAGAGAAGGAAAGGAACAGTCAAGGGGGGAGGAGGGGAAAAGTATGGGGCTGGTAGGGCCAGACTCTGCAAGTTAACATTCACATGAAGTAGGGAACAAATGGCAACATGGGCTCATCTCAGAAACCAGTTTCAAAGTACTAAAAACATAGGCATCTGGAATTTTGATGCTTCAGAAGAAATCAAAACTGAAAATTAAAAAAGAGGTGAGCAACAGCAGGTCACAGATAGCCTTGCACTGAGTCTTCCACTCTAAAATCAACTTCAGTCTACAAAATAATGAAAAGGTATTTTAGTGAGCAGAGCACACATGATGTCATTGTGAGAGATGTCACTGTTCAGACATGCAATTCCACCATAAATTTCACCAACATTCTGTGGCCAGTAAAAATTATCACATCAAAAGGGAATCTTTAAAGGTCAGTCTCTGCCCAGATCATACAAAGAATTCAAATGGAATGAGCATGCTCTGAGAGGCTGATGTACAGCACCCTACTCTCAGACACTCTTGGATCTATTAAGGAACTCAATAATGACATGAGCACACTGCTCAAGGTTTTAAAACCAGTCAAACCTCAACCAGGTAGATTCCTTCCAAATTAAAGCATCACCAAAACCAAAGTAGGGACCTAAAAAAAAGTGTGATTAATCCAAAATCATTATCAGCTTGCTAATATATGTAAGAGGAAAAAAATCAAAATCAGCAAAGTTATGTTACAATTTTGAGCTACTTTTAAATATTGTAAAATAAATATCAGTGAACTCAAACACTTGGTCATCAGGCTTTTGCTTCAACAAAATTTTAGCCTTCAATTTATCAACACAAAACCTCAATGCCATTTCAAATTGTCCCTGATCAGTTTTCCAGATACTTAATGGCCACAGAAGTTGTTGTAATTTTATAAAACATAGATCTGGAAAGTATCTGGAAATGTAATGTGCTGAGCCATATCACAATTTATTTTTCCAACTAAAAACACAATCATTGCAATAGCTTCATTTCTAAATACTTTTTCCAGTCATTTGCATTACATTAGAAGAGCAAATTTTAAGATGGAATTTTCTAGTTCAATAAACCTTGTACACAAATCAGTATTTGAATGCGTAATTTAAATGTTTCAATGAAAGACAATGATGGCTTCTTCCAACTGTTTCCCATTAGTTTTCAGATTGATGTAACTGTAACACATACATACTCAACACATGCATTTCTGAGAACCTGCTGGGCATCACCATAATGAGGAATACCACAGGCCATTGTTGAAAGAGATAGTTTTGTTGGATTTTGTTTCCTAACGTCATTTCTGCTAGTTATGGGAAATACTTCAGTTCCAGGACACCAAATAGAAGCCTGTCTGGAAGAAGTACTGGAACAAGAGCATACATTGGAACAGCATTTTAGGTTTAAAATATAGCTCTACAATTTTTCTGACTATATGTTTATATAACTATTTTTGCCATCTGCATCCAGTGACATTATGCACATTCTGTGGTATACTAAAAAATGTTGTATGACACCAACAAACCAGCTTTTAAAAGTCCCTCAACAGGGGGGCAAGTGGAAAAAAATAACCATAAGAAGGGTCAAGCAGACAAAAAGAGAAAAGTGAGCAGCTCTGCAAAAGAAGATGACTCATTCTGACACACCGGTGAGGATATACAGAAAAAACTTCAGTTAATGAAAATTTCCAGGAATTTAATAGAATTTTTTTTAATTCTGTCTCCACTTCCCGGCCCATAAATTTAAAGCACTCAGAAGTACTCGTCCTCCCGAGAATTTAACTCAAACCAAATGTTTGAGCAAGGCAGACTCCGTTACAAAATCCCACACAAACAACATCCTTTAATTATATAGGTACCACTGTGTTTGGACACGTATGAAAGCTAATCTGTAAAGAAATCCATACCACTAGTACAATATACTACCCTGTGCCTTGGTCACCTCTACCAAGGTCATAAAGTCCACGAACAATCAGTAGCCATCCACGTTGCCATTTCATTCCTAACTCTTCAGAGATGACTCTCTCCTGTAACTTTATGGGGAAATTTTTCTTATTAAAATTTCAGTCCTTGCAGGCTGTCAGGACAAGGCTGTACTGGAGTTTATAAAAGATCAAAAGATGTAAAAATCTCTTCCTCCTAGAAATCCAAAGAATGTCTTAAAGATACTATCAGTTATCTTTATTGTACTTCTACATTAATACAGCATAATTACTAAAGTCTTACTAATCCTGATGTGAAAGTACCAACACCATAACATGCAAGCTGGCATAAAAAAAAAAGCTGCTGTTGAACCTAATAGCTAATGTGAACCTTGGTACACTGTCTCTTGGTTTCATACAGTAAACTGAACCTAGAAATTAATTAAACAGAGCATCTATTTTACCGATCTGTGCAAAGAAAAACTTATTTTAATAAGTAGGCATCAACCTACTTCAAGGAAAACAACCCATTAGAATAATAACAAAAAGATTTTTATTTAGGATTCCATGGCTCCTTTAAATAGTCACATACTTCTGGAGTGCAAAGCTCATGTAACCTAATCTATGTTTTCCTCAAATCCCCACAAGTCCATTTACTTAAAAACACCACAGTCCTGGATGGGTGCCTGGCGTACCAAACCTGTCCCGTCGTGCATATTTTTATACATGTTACTAAATTAGGAAAGCAGAGTGGACTAAGGTTATGCCAACTCAGAAAAAAGAACAGGGTCTGCATCAGTTTGTTCCTTTGCTTTTAAAGTCACAACATTATTAAAACAAATCAACAACAACAAAGAAAAAGATCTTTATGAAATATCAGAGACAGTAATCAAAGCAGAAGGTGAGTGGGGGTGGGGAGGATGCAGCCAAATTTATTCCCCCTCATATGAAAAACAAGTTTAAAAAATGAGTTAGGACTACATATTTTAATGCCAGGGTCTAGAATAAGAATAGCATTATTGGCAGGCTGTGCCCACGATCAGTGGAAATCTACTGTGAAAAGAAGGTAGGGAAGAAGTTGTGTTTATATGCCTTCAATGAGGATTTACTGAAACACTTACATTGAGCTCTATTCAGAATTACCAAGTTGGGTATTCAAGAAGTCTTTACTGGTGAAATACTAGTATGAATAGTAAATACAGATATTGTACTTGATAGCAACTTCAAGTGAGAGAAATAAATATGCCATTCTCATGTCTCAGTTTCTCTTGCTACCAATTAGCAAAGCAAATTCCTAAGCAAAACAGACCTAGCAATAATCAATTAAGAGTCTGAGGGTTACTTTATAAATAGACAAAGTAGTACTCAGCAATTATAGTTTGACTTATAATTTTAATAGCAGCTTAACTCTTCTTGTCATTACTACTAAAATTACCTATGCAAGAGAAACTATATAATATTTGTCTGTAAGTTATATTTTTCAAAATTTATCTTTATGAACTATTCCAGCCTTCTGGAAGCACAAGTTGTTTCCGTTAGAAAAACTCACTGATCCTACTGCTCTTAATTTCCTATTAACTTAAGAGGGTTATTAATTATGGAGAGATAATTATTAATTTCCTAGTAACCGGTGAAAAGACTCAATCCTCCCCAATATTAAATAAGATCAACCTCAAAAAGGTGTGGTCTTAACAAATGGAATGGGAACACCCAAATTCTATTTCTGGCTAACACTGACTCCTGCTGTGGCCTGGAGCAAATGGCTTCTGTTAAAAACACTTTTTTCCACTCTGTAAAATGAGGCTAACACTCCCTTATCTGCTTCACAGGATCTTTCTCAACTGCTTTGAAGATGAAGTTTTATAAGCCCTCAAATGTATTTTAATGAGGTTTAAAGCAACTATATTTCTAAAACATTTTCCCTTAAAATGGAAAGGATTTGAACAGATATGAAATGAGGAGTGTATATACTATTAATCTCCCCTAAATATTGTTGCGGTCTGCACTTTAAAAACCCCAAAAGTAGATGAACAAATTTTCCTGCCGATTCTACCCAAATGAAGCAAAACAGCAACAAGTGGCTGCAATACGCCCAAGTCTCCAGAGACAACACGAAAATGTCAGTGTGAAGTGGAAGCAACACACTTCCCTGCACAGGGAAGAAAAGGCATCTGCTAAACCTACCTTGGACTCTTGCAGAGATCTGTACCCCCACCAGCAACAGCAACCACTGGTGCTCCCCAGTCACCTCCACTTTCACTTCACAGATTAAAGAAACAGCACCATACAAGTTACATGAAGTGTGGTATTACTTGACTGCTGTGTTGATTTTTTTCCCCCTTTTTCTTTTTCCCCCCAATAAATGCATCCAACTCTCAGATTTTAGAGTTGCCTAACAGCAAACACAAAGGGAAACTCAGCCCAGCCCATGCAAAGACAACTGCTGATATTTTCCCCCCCACACCCCTTTCTTGAAGGGAACTTTGCCAAAAGATGGGCCAGGATCATAACCCATACCCTATTCTTTGTTTAATTACTTGGTTTTTGCTCTTGACTTGGCAAAACACTAAGCTTTTCATTTTAGTAAATCTATAATTAACTCCAACGTGTGCTGAGTAAACATAACCTCATTTTTAATTAAATCTTAGAACAAGATGCTAGAACTTGCCATTTCTAAGAAGTATCTCTCAAGTAATGTGCAATAAAGAGTCTAATCCTTGGCAAACATGAAACTTAAGTCCAACTTTGAGTATAACCAAGCCTCTTTTAATTCAGCTGTTGTCCAAATGTGGATTTGCTAACTACAAGACCAAAACATAAACCTGAAAAGCCACCACTTAACATCAAAAGTTTCCAAAGCTTAAGTCAAATCAGATCTAAATGGTAACACCACAAAACTGAGAGATAACCTTGGCTTTGGGACTCCCAAAGGGAAGAATAATTTCTTCCATTACATCTCACAAAAAGATTTTTTTTTTTTTTCAAATGATGCAATCATTCTTACACAAACAGAAAATAAATATAATTTCTTAAGAAATAAGAGCTGAAGTTTCATATGCATTATAAACATCAAAAGCAAAAGGAAACTTTCTATTTATTCATTCATAAGGGAATATTCAGAAAATTAACTTCCCATTCAGACAGGACTAACTCTACAGTTCTCAAACTGAGACATCAACTCTCTGAATAAAGAGAAATCTCTAAAAAAAAAAAGTTAAGCTACTATGAAAACATACTATCAGATGTAAGTCAAGCTTTTATGTGACCTAATGTAACAACATGAATAATAACCAGCTTTTGTTTATGTTGCAATGCTAAGATTTTTCCAAATAGTATCTCTGGCATGACATATTTCTAAATGGCACTCAAGAATTTAGAAAATTTAGGTGTTACAGTTAAACAGTAGAAAACTTCACAAAACTTTACTTCACATTCAAGAATTCCATATACCAGAGCCAAGTGAAAGAACCAAGAAATTATTAAAGACGGGCACTACAAGGCGCACGGTTTGCAGACAAAAAAATATGCTGTGCATTGCAATGAAAAAAAGCTCAGGAGAACCTGGTAATATTAAATCTCATCTGCTTACTTACCTGCAACTCCTAATCAACTCTCCTCTCAAAGACAGTCTCTCTGTTAGTGATTCTGATTACCACAGAGTTTAGATACTGATGACCGCATCAGGCAGGAGCTGGTCTCCTTAACTTTATCCAAAGCATATTCAAAACATGACTTTAAGAGAATTTCACAAAGCATTTTCTTCCAGCCATTTTATATTAATTTCAATTTCAACATGCTTGTTCCCGACAAATTTTTTCCTTTACTTCTCATCAAGTTCAGCTTAGTCACCTTTCAACAATTCTCCCAATAATGTAATGATGCTTGATGCAAGTCCCATTGTTTCTGTGGTAGTGCACAATTAAACAAAGTCCCTTGTGGCCCAAGTACATGATCTTATCCACGGGTGGCACTGAGTTGGCAGCATCTGCTAAGTACAGAAGTAGGATTATCATTTCCACTACAAGAGTGCCACAGGATAGAAAGTGCTTTCTAATCTCCAAGGAACACAATTTCCATGCTTCACCTAATGCCCTTTTCCCCCTCACCAGTCCTCTGTTGTCTCATTTCTTCAGGAAACTAAGGCTTATATATTCATGCTGTCTCCACTTATCATCATCATTCTCTACCACCTCCTCCCTTAAAGTAACTTTTTAAAACCATCTGGACAGTCATAACCAAGCCTTAGAAGAGAGGTCTTTCTTATTAAATTCTCACAAGTTTTATGAAAACAGCTACTTAGACTAAAATCTTGCCCATAACACTGAGGGCAAACGGCAGCACAGGCTCAACTGAGTCTGAAAAATGTCTACAACCAGTGAAGACAAATCTTTATAGGGCCTCACTATGCATATTATTTCAATAGCTTTATAATTAGTTATGCTAGATTTCTATAAAGCAAATCTTAAATACTAAAAATGAATGTAAGAGCACAACTGTGGAACAAAAAACAATAAGAACAGATAATAAACAAATATATGCTATTAACTGCATTGTTTCTTTCCTTTCTTAATCACAATTCAGGGAGACAACAGAGAATCATTCTTAAAATGTAAAATGCAAAAGTGTAGGTGTTCAGACCCTTAATGGCAAACATCTATCATCCAACTGTTCTGCAGTTGTCATGAAGACATTTTTTAGCAACTGATTAAGGATACTACCAAGAGTATCCTCCCCGACATGCATTAGTTTCAACAAAAAACAAGGTTTACTCATAACACCAGACACTGGGGAGAGACAAGAGGAATGACAGGACAACAACTCTCAAGTAAGCTTTTTATGTGATGACATCATTATGCTACAAGCTGACCTATCTGGTTACACAAGACGAATACTGATCAGCCTTTCTGAACTGGATCCTCTGCTGTGAGAAACAGTTCACTGCAATGCGTGTGACGTGCACAAAAAAAGTCTCAAAGAAAATCATGGTCATGAGTTCTGAAAAGTTACTTCCATAAATGACTATCACCTATACTTGAAAGCTATTTTTTAATGCAGGTCTTCAAATCCTGCAGAAGCTGCACTAGTAGAAACTATATGCTATAATTTATATAGATAACATAGATATAGAAAATTATATATCTTATTATAAATTAAGACTAAGAGCTGTCTCCCTCACCCTGCATCACAGTGCAGTATCTACTGTAAAGAAATCCATTAGCACAGTGATGTACTGCAGTGAAATCACATCTCATCCCAGGTTTTATTTTTGTTTCATTAATTTTGCTAGCTCTCCTGACAGAACACTATTTAACACTGTTACGGAGACTGATGCTACTGATATAATTAAAGATAAAACAATTCATCAAAACTTACTATTTTGCTCTATTTTTTCAATTGTTGAACATAAATGTTACTTTCAAACTCAAAGACTTTGTTACAAAGTCATCTTTGAAATCTTTGTACAATTTCACAAAGAAAAACTGAAAATATATTTGGAAGCCCTCTTCAGGAAGTGTTGTTTAGGAAACACTCAAGGCAGTAGATAAAGTCCCCAGTAAGCAAACTCTCCAGTGTAAGTGAAAAGTCTAATCTTGCTCAACTGATAACACTCCAGCTGTATGACATCCAGTGAGATCCAGTCACGTTGATTGTGACAGCTTCTGAACAGACAGGATTAGTAACAACGGCAGTAATGGCATACCTGTAAACTGATGGCAGGATACCAGCAAAAACCAGAAGGACCAGACACCTCTGGATTCTCCAATTCAGAAGAAGGCAACAGGAATAGTACTTCTATGTGCACAAAATTTTCATGCACACAAAACTAAACCATTTAGGGACAATGCTAAGTACCAAAGAAATTAAATCAGCATGCCTACGTGGCTGATAGCAGTTCCTAATCAAACGTGGTAGACTCAAAATCAGCTCCTCAGTAATGTAAATTATCCTTTTGAAAGTCTTTTTTGGAACCTTTTTAAGTTAATGTGTGAAGTTTTGCAGGAAATGTGTCACTTGTTCTTTGAACAAGTCTTTCTTTCATGGTACAGCCCGGTAAGGTAAATTATCTTTGAGGAACATAAAGCACACTCAAGTCACTCCTCTCTTTTGAATGTAGGACATCTAAAAATTGATGGAAATTTTATTGGCCTTAGGTCATAATGTTTAACAGGTTTATCTAATTTCATTTCAGAGCATTTACATAGTCATATAAATTTTCTTCTTTCTAATCATAATAAGAAGTCAAAGGATGATTAAGCTTATTATGCCTAGAGTAATACAAGGAAAGGACAGCTAGATTTCTGCACCCAAAACTTCAAGGAGCAATTGCAATATATTTCTTGAGAATAAGCCATGTGACCTTACAAACACATGAAGGTCACATTCAGAAGTTAGTTAAAATTAGAGCCAAAAGCTAATCCTGACAGATTGTTAGACCATTTTTTTTAAACTCTGGCCTTAGATTTTTGTCATCTCTGCTGATCAGAAAATGCAAATATGCCAGAGAAAAAAATAATAATACATTTTAAACTACCATCATCTCATCTGGAAAGATATAAGGGCAATGTAAGAAGAGTAATCAGTTATGTCTGCTTATCGAAGTATTTAGAAGGAAAAAACCAAATCATTCAAAATCTGCCCATGGCCAGATTCTCTGACTTCGTGTCACATTTAATTGGAATAATTTTTACTTTTTTATTATAAACTATCAAGACAATCATTTGTTATTTACTGTCATAGTGAGGTAGAACTGCCATAGGCAAACCTACTAGACATATGTCTTTTCAGAAAATACAAGAATGGCCCTGTTGGGCAAGAAGTAAGGAAGGACTGGAATTCTTTCTATTCTGGAAAAATGGAAGAAATTGCACTTCATGACAATGTCAGTTGTCATTGGCATTTTATGTCTTCTCAGGGAAGTTCAATGTTTTCTCAATACAATGACAAAGACTGTTGAACAGATACTTTTCCCTCTCCAGAAACATGTATGAACAGCATGGGTTTTTCAACAAGGGAGCAGATTTAGTACAATACATACAGCGGCAACTCCTGCCTAGCCTTTAAACACAAGTTGTACTGTGCTTCAGCCATAAGATAGGAATAAACCTGGAGCAGATCACTATGCAAATTAAGTTCAAATGGAATTTGTCATTGCTGTAATCCCTCCTGCATTTGTACTTACCTGCAGGTAAATACTTGAGCTGGTTGTTGGCCAAGCGAAGATGACGTAAGGATCTCAGGCGGCCAATCTCCGGACACACGATCTCGAGGGCGTTGTCACTCAGGTCCAGAAACTGCAGTTTAACCAGGGAGCCAATGGCTTGTGAGAGAACAGATTAAAACATGAATGTGACCCAACAGTAATGTTAAAATCTTAATAGGACTATGAGGGGATAAAAAGCCACAGTGCCTAACACCTATGTCTGAGCACATTTTGACACATTAAAGCCGGTCTCACAACTGAATGACATAATTTGTGGAAATGCTTTCTGCTCAGCGAACAGTACTGCTGGCAGTGAGACAGGGAGGAGGAAAAAAAAACAAGACTGATGTACAGAATACTCCCATTTCTACATTCTCCTCAGGTGATTCTGCTCTGAAATAACTTTTTCCATTCCTTTGAGTCTATCCAATTTATATCCTTAGAGTACTTTCCTGAAGCTGGGCACACAACTCTACAGTTAAGACAAGGAAGAGAAACTAGTCCAAGTTCTTGATACTTCAAGATACAAATCTGTCAGGATCTAAACCAGCACAGTGTTCTGTGTGGTAACTGGCTGAAAGTAGAAGACACTCCAGATTTTTGTTTCAGTAGTTAAGTGCAATTTAGCCTTTTCACTTTTCGCAATTAGAACTGAAGCAAACAGCATTTAGGTGCATTTGAGAATTCATTAAAAGAACTGAACATTGCATAGACAAGGGTATTATCAACAAAGAGCTACACTGGTATATTTTGTATGAAAATCTTTAATGTTTTATGGGAAAATAAAGGAAAAACAGGCCTCTTCAAAGAAGAAAAATGAATATTTTATGATTCCTGCCATTTATTGTGAGCTGGTAGATTACTTACCTTCAGGTACAACAACTATGTTATTTGAATGAAGGTACCTGGGGGGAGGAGAAAAAAAGCAGAGGACACCACCTGTTACCCTCAAGGACTTCTGCTACATTATCAGTTTGCAAAATATCCAATTTCAGACTGAAAGAGCACCCTCAAAGCCATTTCTCTCTATGACCACAAAAGCTGTGGAAACTGCATAAACTGGCAATAGACAGCTACTTAAGTTTCACTTAGACTATTAAATGATTAGCATAAAAAAAGAATACATACATCTAAACATACAATTATTTAAAACAAAACATTCACAGTTACAATAATAATGGACTTTAGTTTTAAGAGCCATAAGATGAAAACAAAAAGGAAAAATTAAAGCATATAGAATAACCGGAATGAACCATATTTGATCAGCCAGTTATTCCACAGTAAGTGCTGGGCAAGAAAAGATAAAAGCCCAAACCCACACAAGTTACACAATTACAAACATTTTGCCCCACACAAACTCTCACAACTTTACTGACTGAAGAAACAAGCACATGATTTGCTCAGTGCAAGTGGGTTTTCAACCCTAGAATACATTTTTCAAAAGAAACCCCTAATCTAACACACAGTCATTTAGCTCCTTACCAAGGGTGGCCAGATCTCTCACTAAGAATATATTCAGCACCCTCTGCTGTAGCACTTCCAGTACTACTAGTAACATTAAAAACATTCTCAGACTCTACACATTTCAGTTTTCAATCAACATTGCTGCGAACGAACGGGTCTGGTAGAGAATAATAGGAACAGAATTTTCAAATACTGATATCTGATTGTAAAGGAACAGCAAGTACTCAATGTCTAATTGCTTCAGCACATATGAAAATTATTTGCACAGCGTGGGGTTTTTTTCCATTCTACTCATATAGCATTTCCTAAACTAGGAGCCCATCTTTTCAGGGACATAGAGGAAGAACAAGGAAAAAGACACGCTGAATATTTCAACTGTGTGAAGCATCTGAGCCTGCTCCTTTAAAAACTGCAGACATTTAAAGTTCACTAAAAATCTAATAAACATAGGGATAGCAGATATGTTTGTAGAAATCCTTATCTATAACTGCAGGATGAGAATTCTCCTACTCATTTTAGTTGCAGCTCCTGAAAATATTTCTGAACTATTTCACTCAAGCTAAAAAAAAGTCTATTATGAGGATCTACATCTAGTATCCCAAAATGAGGGACACAATATAGGAAGAAACACAGAAAACAGTGAAGTTTTAAAATTCTACATAGTGAAATAACTAAGGCTGTAACTTTCAGGAAAATGCAAATCAGTTACGTTGGTCTTTCAAAATTTAGAGCTACAGTAAGAAGTTCTTCTTTAAATAAAGGTTTATTCTGTTAATAAATGTTTACTTTGTGGTCTCTTCTTTGTCAACAAAAATGTCTTGCTCTCTGATCAAAAGTTCACCTGTACTATTAGAGCTAGAGAAACCCCAGGCCCACTGCAGTTCTCTATACCACCAGAATCTGTGGGATAATGGTGGTACAACTAAGCTTACTGAACCCCAAATAATTAGGTTAGACTCCTACAATCCACTGTTTGTAAGAGATTATTTAAAGCTGTAAATTATACAGGTTTTCCTAAAAGCACCAACAGATAACATGGAGATTTCCTCATGCCCCATGGTAAATCATTAAATACTAAGTATATCAAACACAAAAATACTTATTTTGCTGCTTCAGAGAATAAACATTCTCTCAAGACTTGGGCATGATGAGACAAGACTGTCTCTTAGGCAAGTTGGAGACCGCAGTGACCTACAAAACAGATCAATGATACTGTGGTCGCATGTACCAGAAAGGTGTGGTTGCAAGGGCCAAATTAAGATGACAAGATCAGAGAGCTGAATGTGTTACACTACTCAGATACACAACTCCTCCCCTCTGGAGCTTTCCATTAAATAAACAGAACCAATGGCCCATCAGTTACTCAACTGAAAGTGAGCCAAAAGAGCTAAAAGGGGAAAACCCTTTAACCTTGCCACTGCCAATCCTACCACACAAGGAAATCATAACCTTACAAGAAGAAAAGAGGAGGGAAGAAAACACTGACTCGGGCTTACAGCTTAAAATTGTGCAAATAATACAGTTCATATGACATCTATTCTGTGGACAAGACTGGATCAACTACTCTGCCTACAGCAACCATCATTGCATAGTTACTATCCCCTTCCTGCTCCTATTTGACAACCTGTGCCTTGGTTAAAAGAAAAAAAAAAACAAACCAACAACTTATTACTGCAATCAGTAAGACTGAAATAACAGTAATTCTAGAAACTGGGATAGAAATGGCAGCTAGGGATGGGCTGGAGGCAGTAACCTGTTACTCTGGCTCGGTCACAACCATCTGAGCAGTGCATCTGGAGGTTCCAGTGCTTTATCAGGGTGACAACAGTCGACACACGAGTTAGGAAGTAAGTAGTTTATCTCCTTAGCAGTGTAAACATTTGTATAAACAACAGAAATGTTAAAAATATTCACTGAATACATCTGAATATACTGCCCCTAAAAAGAAAAAAAACAACGGAGACCCTTTTTTGCCCTCCAAGAAATCCCTTCATGCTTAAGAGGTAGGTTATGTACAAGCAATACACTCTAGAATTATTTTAAGGTAAGAAGGATCAGCATAATAAAAATATATTAGAATGCCTACACAAACTCACAATTCCACGAGGTTTGGAAGCTTCTGTGCAAGGTTTTCTGGCTGAAAAAGAGTTAGAGATTTTTTAGGTTTCAAAACAAAAAGCAGACACACATACTGTGTACCCAATTCATTTTAATAACCACACTAAAACATGTCGGCAACTAGTCACAGCAAAAGGGCAACAAGGAGCTTGTTTACAATACCCTGTGTCCACCTGCCCAGACTGCACGTTCTCCATCAGTGCCATCTGGGCTGTATCCAGGGCAAGAAATTTGCTAGTGAAACAGAACTACAGCCTAGAAGTGACATTAATGTGTCCTCAACCAAATGGCAGTTGGACTCTTGAGGCTGAAAAGACGGATTATCAGAACTTTTCAAAACGTTTTCAAATACAGTTGAGTTAGTTGGAGTCAAGAGACTGCTAAGAAGCTGCAACCTTTACAGGCTTTAGAGCAGAACAATAACTATACAAGAGATCTAACCATAATGTCTTTTATTTTGTAATTCTTCTAAAGTGAGAAATGACCTACAAACTTTGTGAGGATTAATCAATTACTACCAAGCCAGAAGCACTGAATCCATCAAAGTAAGATTTCCATATTTATATACTAACATACACACACTTTCTAACTGCTAACCAATCCCTATTTTGCTAACCAATTCTGTTTCTTGATGGCATTTATAACCATGAACACATACACAAAATTGGCTTCAAAAGTTTCAGATGTCATGTTGGTAACTGTACTTAAATTATTCAAGGCTAAGACAGTTTTATTGCTTGAGATATCTATTTAAACATAGATAAGCTTTATTGAAAAAAGGTTTTACAATATACATATTTGGAGAAACAAACAAATTCTAAAAGCAGCTTGATCACACGGTCAAGTTCCTGTAAAAAAAATTAGCAGTTTGCACTGTCATATAAATTTAAGGTATATTATTATCCAAAATACTTAACTTTGTGCTTATAAATTTATTATGAAAGAATACACTACCCTAAAAAAGTAATATCACAATCTCATGTAGCAAACATGCCACATTCTACATCCGAGTACAAAAAATCGTTTAACTGTGGAACAGCAAATGATGGCTCCATAGACGAATCCCCTGAGGCCAAGCGCCAAGACACAGGCCGTGAGCAATCCGCGGTTGCCACCTGCTGGAAGCTGTGCTACCGTACAGTCATCTGCTCCACGCAATCGTACTGATTTTCCTTGGTCAAAGACAAAAGCTTAAACTGGGAAAATACAAAGGCTGCAGCATGCTCAAGCACAAAAACAATTCAAGCTTTAGTTTTAAAAATTAAGAGGGGATGTGAAGGAAAAAACCACCCACACGATCATCCTACCTACACCTGTTATTAGGTAAGGATACTCACCTGAATCACAAACTATTTTCACATTATACATGAAGGTTATACTCTTAGTCTTGATTTAAATGCGCCATATAGTAAGAAAGCTAAACTAAGGAGAGAGATAACTTTGCAGTTGAGCAAATCTGTAACAGAAAGTCTGCATATCACAGAATTCCAGCATGGCAGGGGTTGGGAAGGACCTCTGG